>NC_088793.1:144119592-144422623 GCF_011386835.1 Chrysemys picta bellii | reverse complement strand
ATGATGTCCCAGCAGACAGTTTCCTGTCAGCTTCCTAGTGGAGACAAGCTGAGCCCAAAACAAAGATTGCTGCACCCCAGGAACTCTAAAGTTTAAGGAAGAGAAAAACATCCATAGCAATTGTCCATGTTCACAGTACCGTGGCTGAGGCAGCGTAGCGGCAATAGTGGTATAACATTTGGGACAGGATGTGGTCCACCCAGGGCAGGATGTTGTCCTTTGTTTCCTTGGCCACCTGGTCATAGCAAAGGTGAAGGGTGCTGGATGCCATACTCCACTTACTCTGTTGTGCATCCTGTAGTAGAAAGGGAGATAAATGCAAACTCATCTTTCCAGATCACTCTCTCTCATGGACAACGCCCCCACCACCCACCCACCCACACCCACACCCACCTGCTTCACTCTCCAAATATTCAGTGCTAGAAAATTGTCTATAGGTAAGAGAAAACCTGCAGATGAAGGAGAGGTTCTCAGAAGAGCTGAGATTGATAGGCTTTATGGCCAGAGGGCAGGGGCGGCTTGAGGAAGTGCGGAGCCTGATTCAAATACCCGGCGGCAGTCCGGGTCTTTGGCGGCACTTCGGCGGCGGGTCCTTCACTCGCTCCGGGTCTTCTGCGGCACTGAAGGACCCACCGCCGAAATGCCACCAAAGACCCAGAGCAAGTGAAGGACCCGCCGCTGACGTGCTGCCGAAGACCCGGACCGCTGCCAGGTGAGTAAAAAAATTAAAAAGGTGCCTAATTTAGGCACTCTTCTTTAGGGCGCAGGGCCCTTTTAGGCCTGGGTGCGGGGCCCTCTTAGGCATGTGGCCCGATTCGGGGGAATCGGCCTAAAGCCGGCCCTGCAGAGGGGACCATTCTGATCATCTAGTCTGACCTCCTGCATAGCATAGGCCTTAGGATTTCACCCAGTGATTCTTGTAGTGGAGGAGAGAATTATTCTTTCTTGCCATGTGAGTGAACTCTACTGAGGCCAATAACTTGTGATTGAACTAGAGCAAATCCAGTCTCTCTCTTAAAAGGACATCCACTCGAGTCAAAACTTGAAGTAGGGAATTTACAACAGATGTGATATTGCAAGAGAAATATCCATTGTGTAAGCAGAGTCTGAATGAGCTCTAACCTCTAGTGATGGGGTGAAAAAACTTCAGGACTAAACTGTTTACATGACCACATTTACTCTGCCTAGGTATTCAGCAGACAGAGCTGTGCGGCCAAAGTGATCAATTTTGGATGATTTTGGGTCAGTGCCACCCTCTTTCAGGAGACAGAAGTTTAAATATCAGAACAGGTGGTGCCCCTCTTGAAGGCCTTTTGTTTCCGCCCATTGGATTGGGTGCCCTGCAGCAGTTTGTCCTCAGCCCAGAAGTGACCAGGTCACAGGTCTTTCACTAAAAGATCACACATCATCAGGTAGTGCAACCCATTCTTCTACAAATGCAATTCCTACTGGAAAAAGGCAGCACTCTCCTCTGTAACTTTAAACAAGTACAGATGACCCCAGAAGTATCACTGAAAAGAAGGGGTGGAGGGGAGTCTAGTAAACCTGTCTGCTTTGCAAGCCTCACTTGAGCTACGGTTTCGCAGTAAAATAACACATCAGCTGTACCTCACCGGGTGAGCTTTCGTCTGGGTTCAGAATGTTAATGAATTCCTGAAGCACCACCAAGATGTCCTTGAGGTGGCGGGTAGCTACGAGACTGATGGCAGAAGCAATCCCCTAAAACATGGAGTCATGCTTCAGTATGGAACATTTCCCTTTCCTTGTTCCTCACCTGTACCCTCCACCCCAACTTTTCCACCACCCAGACATCCCTTCCACATCCCTTCCCAAGCTTTGGAGGGCCTCTATTCCATTCAGATAGGCTAGCTCCTCCATCATTACTCTCCTCCTTTCCCTAGTTTGCTTAAAGATCTTTGATAGCCTTTATATGCCTCTTCCTTTCCCTGCCTCCACTCCAAGATTACATAATTTCTCCCATTCTAGTTCACACAGAGATATTTGGTCACTCTTCCATTTCTCTCTATGCCCCCCTCTTCAGTCTATGGAAATTCTCATTAGTCCCTTTCTCTCTCCAGAGAGATTCATTGATGACCCCTCCATTTCCCTCACCTCTCTCTCGGCTTCCTCCTGCTGAGAAGTCCGCAGTATAATGCTGAGGTACTCTCTCACCACCTCTCTGTTTCTTGATGCTCGTACAACTGCCCCATAAAATTTATATGGGAAAAACTATAAAAATACAGGATTATCTTTAGATACAGGGGAATGATTATTCCCCATTAATAAATTTTAGAGCTCACCATTTGCAGTATATAAGAAGAAATAATTTCTTTGGTGTTTTCATATCTTTGAAAGAACTTCATATCATTATGGGCTACGAGTAAAGAATTGTGAAGTCTGTTGGAACACTAACTAGAGCCAGTTACAATGTGACCTCTGTGACGTTGCACTCCATATGATTTTATGAAAATATGCTAATGACTGTGAATATAATGTAACTGGGATATGCTTCATGCAAAAGGTCTCTTGTAAGGTATCATTACAAAGCTTATAATCTACTGAGTGTGTTCATCCTATTTGTATAAATGTATCACTCTTGTATCTGAAACTAGAAATATGAACTATAACTGAGGTCCTATTGTAATTATGCAAAGTGTGAGCCATTAATGGTGGCTTGGAATCTTGATGGCTCCCATTAACCAGGACAATTGGTTGTAAATGGCTCTGTTTACTTGTAAGTCTTTCTGTATACCTGTGTGCTGGCAAGTGTTTAATGAAGTCTTACAGTGTTAGGTAATCAAACTCAGCTTGTAGAGTGGAGGACTGTAGAGGTGTTGCCTATAGGAATCCTTAGGTTGCTGGTTCGATTCCGGCTCAAAGGAGAGATGATCACATGTCACTGTAGGAGTCTAATAAGTGATGAGCACCAGCTGCTCCAATTTTCACTGGAACTACATTGTTTTACACCATTTGAGGATCTGGCCACATAGTTGGAGAACCAGAGAAGAGAAGACAGTATAATGGGAATACTACACCTGAGAAACATAATTTGCCCACAAAGAGTAGATTATATATGCTGGGTTATTAGCAACTATTTTGGTAGTCCCACTGCAGCACGCAATCTTCAATATACACTTTTGGGGTGGATCACCACCTAAGACTTATGGCAGACGTGTGTTTTAAAAAGGCATTGGAATGAGCAGAGTGTAACCACTTAGACCTCGATCCAGCAAACTACTGTGGCACATGCTGAACTTTAAACATCTGAGTAGTCCCGCTGCAGTCAATGAAAGCCAAATGGGAATTTAAAATTCTTCTAACAGAGAATATTAATTCCTCTTTCTCTAACAAATAATCCTGTGTTTTTGTAGGTTTCCCCATATAAATTTGACGGTTAAGTCAAGAGGCCTAAAACATGTGCTGAAAAATAAACATGTGCCTAAGTGCTTTGCTGGATCAGGGCTTTGATACACAGGACTGGAAGATTCTTCCCCAGCATAAAGGCAGCATGGAAGGAGACACAAATACAAGGACAGGAGATGAAATCAAAGCGAGAGCCGTTAAGCTAAATGTTATGAGTGAAGAATGAAAGGAGTGGGTAGAAATTACCTGTACTGTAGAATTCTGCTGTGTCAGGTATTCTGGTGCCATCAGGGACAACTGCCCCGTTGAACATGTTGTTCTTATGCTGCATCACTTATAGATCCCCATAGAAAGAGCTCTAATATGTATTTCTTAAACACTGACCCGAGGCACCTTGTAGTCCAGCCAGTCTTGCATACTTTCATCTCTCCAGAAACCTCTCGTAACACAGGTAGTCTGCATTTGTTGTTTCACTCCTATTCATTAAACCCTAAACCCAGAACTGACCTTATCTTGGGGCTTCTGAGAATAGCTTTTGCTTTTCACAAGAATCTCATTTGCAAGCTCACAGGACCATGCATCATCCATAATGGCTTCCACTGACCTTTCTAAAAGCTGATCGGGGTAGAGAGAAAGTCTCTGTTAGGAAGAATACTTACAGCTCTTCAAACTCATTGCTACCTATTTTCAAAGTATGCGAATAGCTGATATTTAGAGACAACTAGTCTGAGGGTCTTTTATTGATGCAAGACATTAGGAACAGAGGAATTGCTAGAAGGCCTATTTAATCTGGTATTCTGTCACCAACAATGACCAGTACCAGATACTTCAGAAATAGTGAGGGTAGGGTTACGACAGGGTTAAGACTTACCATTATCTCATGGCCCGCTTACCAGCATAACCGCACTCAGTACACTGAGCAAAGTATGTTTCACTGGATATTGACCCAGTGCAGGGTACTCTCTCCCCAGGGCAGTGAGGAAAATAGGATGCTTCAGGAATCCCAGAATGCACTGCTACAACCATTGCTGTAAAACATGCTGTATGTGGATGCACAAACATGATTTTGTTGCTATGTGGATGCACACAGTTGGCAAGAGTAGGTAAATCAACCAATCATTTTATGTTACAGATGATCCTGCAGTGGTTCCCTTGTGTAGTATAGACACATGCTGAACATAGGTGGAACACAGTAGGCACATTGTCAAAGAGCTAAAGGCCCCTAGAGAGGATGAATGTTACCTGAAGCAGCTTGTCCTTCCATTTCTCCTCTTCCAGAGTTCCTTCATTATGTGCTGGAAGGGGCAGAAATGCAGCTTGTCAGCAAAAGTGTTTTGAACACTGTTCAGATTGACTCAGCAAGACATAATGGAGACTCTGAATACCAGCACAGAATGAGATGTATCAGCTAGGATATGTGCTTTAGCTTAGCGATCAACATACACATATTGCATGCAAGTATTCAACCACTTGAACAAATTACCAAGGGAAGTGGTGGATTCTCCATCAGTTGATGTCTTTAGATCAAGACTGTATGCCTTTCTAGAAGACATACTTTAGTTCAGCAGAAGTTATTGGGATCAATACAGGGGTAACTGAGTGAAATTCTTCTGGCTGTTATACAGGAGGTCAGACTAGATGATCGAATGGTCCCTTCTGTCCTTAATATCTATGGCTCTATGAAAAAGTTATTATCAAAGCTGATGGAGATACAGCACAGCTGGCATTTCCAGGCAAAACAGCAACGGTTTTAAAGGTGGGATTTTCAAAGGAGCCTATGGGAGCTAAGTGCCCAATTTCCATTGGATTTCAGTGGAATTTGAGTGCCTAATTCCCTTTCACTCATCTGAAACATCTCAGTTTTAATCCCTTTGCAGACAAATTAAAACCATATTCCCTCCTCTCCTTAGCAAAGTCTAAAAGAATGGCAGGGGCTATATTTAGAGAGTTATGACACCCTCCCTCCACCCCCGCTGCACTGTTACTTGGGGAAAATTCCTGTTGAAAAGTCAATGAGAGCCTGAATAAGGACTAAGGGCCTCAGGATTTGATCCTAGCTAAATAATATAGAAAAAAAAAAAGGTTGGCAAACAGATTTTCCTTCCCTTCCAGATCTGACTCAGGGAACCAGGGCTACAAGGAAAGAAAATCCCTAATGCACTCGGGAAGTGGGGAGGGAGTTCTGACCTGCCTCACTCGTCAGAACTCCAGTGAAACAGGAAAAGAAACAAGAATGGAGCATAAGGCAATAGGAATAATGAAGTGTGTTTGTGCATCTAGGCTCAGACCTAAACCCAGTGAAGCTGGAAGAAATGGATTGTATTACAATGTATTGACTCAAGAGCAAATGTCAATCCACAGTGGTGTGTTGGGCTGGATAAAGCACTATGAGCCGGTCTTGCTACCATTGAAATCAGAAGCAAAACTTCAAATCACTTGAGTGGGAGCAGGACTGTGTAAGTCTATAAGAGCTGCCTTAACACAGATACATACTACTTCCATAGGACCATGCAAGTGTACTCTGAATCTACAGGGGAGTTGACTCAGAGCCTGTCACACACATCAGCTGTTCTGGGAACCCACCTTCCACTTCCTTACCTTCTAGATATTGTATAAGCTGAGGAATCATCTCCATCCACAATTGTCCCAAATCGGAATGAATCACAGGATGGAGAGAGTTGAGAGGATGGAGGGCATGCAGCAGTTGGAGAGCAACAACCCCACAGCCTCCATCTTTGTAGGGATACAATGAAATCACCTGGAAAATGAAGAGCCAGTGTTCAATTCAAGACTCTAGCAGTAAAAGGAAAGGTTGGGAGATTGAAGTATAATGCTTCATTTTGTCTCTTAAAAGGTTGCTTGTGCTGAGATGGAGATCAGGGTGGTCTGGAACAGGTTCATTTATTTATAGCATAAATGGCATTTGCAGGTGCCCCTTATGTCAGAGATTATTTCACAGTGATAGTCACAGAGGCCTGCTTTCAATTTCCTGTTGCCACACCAGGCATCACCAGAGACCCCAAGTGATCCAGCCAGGATGCGCAGGCATTTGAATGGCAGATCTGGAAGATTATCCTTGGAAATGGTCACTGCCCATCACCATCCAGTACAATTTAAGAAAGGCTCAGCTGGCCCAACCACTGCAAACTCTGGCTTCATAAATGACATATTTTAAATGTTTTATGGTTTATTATTGAACTAAATGCAAGTATCCTGGACCAAATAGATGAGTTACAGGAAGAAATGCTTACCAAAAGATGTAGCAGGAGTGCCTGAGGGGTTGGGAGTTCAGTCGCTGTCATAAAAAGAAATAGAAGCTCATTGAGTGTACTGGAGAGCTGGGGGCAACACATTGAGCTGTGAGTTAGAGATTAGACAATTTTTTAAAACCTGTCGATAGTGTTTACTGATCAACAGGGTCGTTCTCTAACTTGTTATAAGGTCAGTCTCAGTTTTGTCACTCTTGGACAGGTGAGTATGACCAAAAATAAAACAGAGCATTTAAACATCTGGCCAGGTGTCCAAGACTCCTGTCAGCATCCCTGCTATGAGTCACATAGCATTAAAGCTAAAGATACTTAAAGGGTGAGAAGCGAGAAGTAACTGGATGGAAAGACAACTGGATGAGTAAAAGACATCAGAGTTGGAAAACTTCAACAAGAAAGGATGCTTGTAAAACAGAAAACAATTATGTAGATTCTGGAACCTTTTGAACACCATTATCTTCATATAAACATATATAATGGCAGCCACAGAGTATTTATATGCCTCTGAGCTTTGCTTTGCAACCTTCAGCTATTTAGGGTGTCTCAGTCCAGTCTACTCTATAATAAAAATATGAACTGTAGGAGACAGTCCCATTCAGGATCTCAAATAAAGACTTGTGTTGCTCTCTAAATAGTTCAAGGTAGAACCAATATAGCTGGGCATGATTTTCACCTTCCTGGGAAATTTCCTTGTACACTTGTGCTTCTTTTTAGGTATATCTCCCTGCTCATAAGGCTCTTTATTTATAGATTTCTAGCATTCAAAACTTAAATGCTGACAAGAGTTTTGGTCAGTGTATGAAAATTGGAATGAAACGCAGCACTTTCATTGGTTGCTTGTGTCTTTCCATATGTAATGTAAGAGTGTATACTGAGGAGTTGGGTGAGTTCTGACTGCATGAGAAGATTCCACAAGAATTGCTTTGCCTCTTGCTAAAAGGCTAGGTACCTTACTAGTGTCAGTCCGATAACCTTCTCCAGCAGAAAGTTTCATTCACATCTTATATTATGAAGGAGATTTAATTAAATGTAGCTGTTCTGATACTAACGTCGTCTGTGTAACTCCGCCAGGTAAGGAGATAGGCCTCCTTTCCCTGACTTTATGAACAAAGATGTCAAGGTTTTGCAGACGGGGATGAAAGTGTTGACATACTCCAGAGGACACACAAACTGCAATAGCATTTTCCAGGGAACCTGAAAGCAACAAACAGCATAGGTTTGGATATCTTTATATGTGTGTAACCCACACACCTCCTGGGTATGGTGCTCTGTCCCCGTGTAGTGGCACTGAGATCACTTAGAGAGAGATTAATGACTCTGCTCTACATTCTTAGTTAAGAGCCATGTGGCTTTTAGCTCATGCAGTAGAGGCTCATGCATTTAGCTCCAAAGGTCCCAGGTTTGATCCCGCCCAATGACAACCGGGGTCTGTTGGTGTTACACATGCAACATCAGCTCTCTTGTGACTTTCCTTTTATCAATGGAAAAAAATTGCTGCTTCTTAACCAATACTTCAGAACTCTGACCTCTTACTTAATGGCAGATACAACTGCCTTTCTCTGCCTCTCACAATAGCCCATCCAAATCTATACTGTTTTGTTTGATTCTTCCTTCTCATTATGGTCCTGATTCCTTTGGTATGCTAAGCACCTCCAGTAAGTTAACGTGTACCCTTGAATGCCAAGGAAATTAAAGGGAGTTAAGCATATTCAACATCTCACAAGAACAACTCAGCACCTAGCGGGATCCAAGGTACCCCTTTCCTCTCTTCCTAGCCAATCACATACTGCCCTCTTCATGACCAACCCAGGCTCTTTTGCATATAGACGGCTCTCATGAGGAATACATCCGAAGGAAGATCCCTTTGAGGCATGTCTCGGCTGGTGCATGCAGGTGAGGAAGTCAGGGGGAACCCTTTGGGTGGAACTACTGGAAAGTTTGATCAGCCCATGTGTATTCATGCTTACCAGGTTTAGGGTGTCGATACTATACACCTGGACTGCCTCTTCATCCCAGTCACCTTGAGGCTTCTATAAATAGATGAAAAATCAGGACAAGTTTATCTATTTGCCATCTAACCACATTGAGATGGAGGGGAAGAGGGCTAGAGTAAGTGCTTGGGTGGCTGCAGGTATCTAGAGGAATGTTTGAAAGATAATTATTTGAGTCCAACACAGTGGTCCTTAAGAAAACAACTGAAGCCCAATTAAATCCCCTTCCTTCTCCCAGCTTGCCATGTCCCAAAAGCACTTTTCACTGAAATTTTGAAAAAGGGAAATCATTCCCATTCACATTAAGGTTTGTAATTTTTTGTTTTTACAAAAACCAAAACCTGCATTTTGGCATAAAACATACTTGACACCATCCCTTTAACTTAAATAAACGTAACTGGTGGATACTGGTGAAGACAGCAATAAGGGCCAGAAAATTATACAGAACATAGTATGATATTTTCTATATCAATGGTACATAGTTAGGGTGACCAGCCGTCCTGTTTTTAAAGGGACAGTCCCATTTTGGGGGACTTTTTCTTATATAGGCGCCTTTTACCCCCCACCCCCTGTCCTGTTTTTTCACAGTTGCTAGCTGGTAACCCTATACATAGTGGCATATACATACATGGCAGAAAAAGGTATGGCAAAGTTTGAAAGGTCAAGGGAAAGGGTAACAATAATTGTTAAGAGGCCAGGAGGATTAAAAATAAGGGGAGACGTTTTTCTGTTTCTTACCATGGTGCAGACAGGGAGTTCACACTGCCGAATGAGAAAATCCACAAGTACACTGCCTCCTGGCAGGGTGAGATACCCACAGCATGCAAAACTTCTAATCAACTGCAAGAGAGGACTTTTCACCTCCAGGAGACACACAAATGAAGACAATCAACGATATTTAAAAATCCCACCATGCACCACAAATGTACTGTCTGAAATGCTCATCCCCACAGTAGAATTTTTTACATTGTGCTTCTTGAGTAGATGGTCGGGTCTTGCTGATCATAAATGAGAAATCAGAGAATGCAGCTGCATCATCTTTGTTGCCAGAACCACAGTGCAACAGGCAAAATCCTTCCCTTTAGTTACACTGGTGATTCTATATATTCATCTCCCACCCTACAAGCTGAAGACAAGTCTGTTCCCATACATTTGAATGTTCTCTTACCTGATAGTTGTTTTCCTGTATGAGAAGAGCCACAGATTGCACCATGATGTCTTTTACTTTGTCCATATGGGGAGCTGAAAGGAATACAGACAGGAGTTTTGGCAGGCTGGAGTCTATCACAAGAAGCTCCTCACTCTTTTTAACTTCCTTTACCAGCATTCTTGCCTTTTTGTGGATTAGATAAACATTTGGTTAACTCCTTTTTAGACTCTGTCATCCAGGAAAAGTTATGTAAGCACAACGACTGTCTTATTGTAAGATTACATCACCACTTCATGATGCGCCATTATGGTATGGTAGCATTGCATCATGCCATGGGTATTTTGGGACTCTTTAAATATGTTGCAAGCCTCCCCCTAAGCATGTGAGACAGCTTTGTCATGGTGAGGATTGTTTTGCCTGACTCTGCTCCTGCTGCCAGACTGAGACTGAACAGAGCTATGCTGGTTTATACCAGCTGAGGATCTGGCACTATTAAAACATCAGTAAGGTTGTGAACATGAATTAAGATTGGGAATGTATGCTTGAATTCAGATTTCAAATATAAAATTGTTCAGACATTCACACACAAAGTTCTAACGCCAAGCTTAAATCTGCCCTGCACACAAGAGGCTGGCTCCAAAAATCTGGTGCAAGAGCCTCAGCTGGGACACGCTTCCACTGAAGTCAGCCAAGAAAGCACCTGGTCCCTGGGGTTGACAGTCAGAGGCACACTGATAATTCATATCATTTGTAAGCGTTCATTTGGTACTCGTGAAAGGGAGGAGCTGATGGCACTTGCTAGTGCCAGAGAGAGTATAAGCAAGTGGTAGACAAGCTCCCCCACCACAGTTCCACTCTTGCACCTTCCTTTCTTACTTACGCTCCTGGGTAACTTCTCTCAAGACTGTGAGAGCTGCAGTGCACTCCACCTCTTCTGCACCCTCCATCGGCCTTCTGAGGAAAGCCATAATATCCTCCTGATAAATAGGACCTAACAGAAGAGAAGTCTGACTAATAAAAAGCGATGTAAAGGGAAGAAAACCCATCACCACATTTCCAAATGAGGTTTTTCAGAAGAGTCAGGAATCTGAGATCCTGTTACTGTTGTTTCATTTCAATGTTTCTTTCTATTCTTACCCAGCACCTGGAAGGCTCGCAATGCAGAGGTTTGATTCCAGTTACTTAGCGTATCAGATATTTCAGTCTTAGCGGAAACCTGAAAACAGAAGAAATCCCTGTCACAGACACATGGTGCCACAGCAAAGGAGGATTTGAAACATTCACAGAAGCTGGAAAACCTGGTCCTTCAACATCCCAGGAATGTTTAGCAAACCAGCTCCTCTAAAAGAGAAAGAGCATATTTGCTTTGTTCAGCCCCACAGGAGTGCCCCAAGATAGTCTCTGATACGTTTGTTAAGTTTTCCACTGACAGAAGAACAAGAGTCTGTGTGACCCTGATTGGTGCATCAGAAGAGGGAATTCCTCCAAGGGAGGTTGTTAGGTTCTCTCCAGAGAGGTCTTGTGATGAACCTTTCCTGTTGAGGAGAAAGCAGCACCCACTTCCTGACCTGAAACTAGAGAGCGGGAGAGAAGGGCAGTGCCCCATGTGATAGAGAAGAGAACAGCAGATGAAGAGGAACAGATCTGTGATGACAGAGAAGGGAATAGCAGTGCTTCCATCCTCAGAGCTGGCATTCCCCCCTCAATGGAATAGCAGATCAAATCATCCCTAAAAATTTCAGTCTTGACAGCCCTCTGCAGAAATGTTAGATTTTTCACCCTTCTTTAGGATATCTGAGAAACGAAACAGCCCAGGACAAGAGACAGGAAAGTGATGGAGAACAGACAACTGCAAAGGGCAAAATCAATTATCGACCAAGAATGCCATCTGGAGCAAAGTGACATTATTTTCCACTCCTGATTGGAGTCAACCTCCTTACCTGTGTGAATAGAGTACTGAGAATATTGTCCAGACTATGGTACAATCTCTTACTCCATTTCTTGTGGCACAGTACAGCATCCAGAAGATGGCACAGGCACTGTGGTAAAGAAGAGATGAGTAATAAGGAATGATCTATTGAACCAATCAGCTATGGAACTCTCCTTCTAATTATGAAAGGTTTTCCGCATATCCTATCAATGGCTGAATTTATCCCATACTTGTCTCTGTACTTCCTGAATCTCCAGGGACAAGAGGGGGTCGGCAACCTTTCAGAAGTAGTGTGCCGAGTCTTCATTTATTCACTCTAATTTAAGGTTTCGCGTGCCAGTAATACATTTTAAAGTTTTTAGAAGGTCTCTTTCTATAAGTCTATAATTTATAACTAAACTATTGTATGTAAAGTAAATAAGGTTTTTAAAATGTTTAAGAATTTTCATTTAAAATTAAATTAAAATACAAAGCCCCCCCCAGACCGGTGGCCAGGACCCGGGCAGTGTGAGTGCCACTGAAAATCAGCTCGCGTGCCGCCTTTGGCACGCGTGCCATAGGTTGCCTACCCCTGACCATATGCTTCATTCCATAGGCCTCTGAATCTGTCACCTGCCATCATTTGAGATCAGGTCAGTGGTTCAACTAGTTGTATCCTATTCTCAGGTTTTCTTCTGGTTTTCTGAAAAATATCTAACCAGTTCCTCATCTATTCCTTACTGTAGATATGTGTCCCTGCCCAGCTCCTTTCAGACATAGCCTAGGCTTGGAATCAGTATCTCCTCACAACATGGAAGCAGTGGTTCTGTGGTAATGAAGAGCAATCTAACTCCTCTAGTCACTAATCACAGACATACCCTTGGATTGCTCACCTCTGTGACATAAAAATGTTGTATCCTGGTCCCATACTGATTCAGGAGTTCTGTGATCAAACACTGAAGATGATTTTTCAGTGTTTGAATAGACATGATGAAAAACAGCTGACCAATTACATCCAGCGTGGCTTCCATCACCTACACAGGAGGAAGAAAAGGCAAGGAATAAACATTTGCCATGCAAGATTGAGTATAATTACCAACATGTCCATGTATTGGCAGCGTAGAGGTTCCTGGAAATATCTACAGTTTTAACAGTGATATCTCACCAAAATTTTCTAGAGAAGGTCTCTCACTTCTGAGGTCTGTGATAGGATGCTTCTGTGTATTCAGTGTCAAGTCACATTGACTTATAACTGCTGTTTTATACAGTAAAATTTTCAGCTAGTTTTACTCATTGTCACCCTGAAATTTGTTTTAACATTCCTCCTTCACTGAATATCAGCATTTCAGATTATTTGACCCTCCTGCCTCCCCCACAATGTGTATTAGCCTGCATTTTCCCAGGTTGACTGTGATAGTGAAATTTGCTACCTGTATTTTTAGCTTCTTTGGGTCCTTTTGATTATTTTTGTGTTCTCACTGGTATTTGCAACATTGCCCAATTTACTGTGCTTTGTAAATTCACTTTCCTCCAAGAGCTAAAATAGGAAAAGTGTGATGAGAACTCGTCATATCCCTCTGCCCAGGTCTCTTTTGTTCTGTCCGTGCCTGTTCCTCTTCATGATGTCTGTTGTTCCCTTTATCCCTTCCCTCAGACTAACTTAGAGCCTAGGATGCAGTTAGGAGTAATACAATTATTAAATAACTTCCTAGTGTGGAAAGCTATCAGGATGTGGAACAGTCCAACAGAAGTGACAGAATTCCCATTGCTTAAATTATTTCACATTAGACAAACCATGGGAGATGGCAGCGTAGAGAACAACTTGGCATTGGTACCAGGGATAGATAAAATGACATAACAGGTCTTTTCCAACTTTAACTTCTATTTATGACAAAAGAAGGTTAGGGTTGCAAATCAAAACACTAAAAAATTAGGAAATTCCAGTATTAAGGTAGCGTGTGCAACCCTAATTCTACTTTCTTGTATGTATGCACTCAGTATACAGTCTTTAATGACAATCACAGCACCCCAGGATTTTTTCTAAAGGACCCCTGCTTCATTCACTGAGTCTTTCACAGGCTTGGAACTTGGCCGAATTTGGGTAAATTTTCACAGGAACGGGAAAAGGCACAGCTCTGCGAGCAGATTGACCTCCTCCCCCCGCCCCCGCCAAATTTCAACCCCCTAGCTCCAAATCAAAGATGCTCTAGAGCTTTTCAGTGAAACAATATTATTTTTTTAACATAGGAAAAATGTATTTTCCCTAAACTTGTTTTGAGAAACAGCTGAACCATTTTTGCTGAAATTCCTGCTCTGACCCCATCTCAAAGAAAAGTTCAGATTCCTGGCATGGCAAATTTCAGCCTAAATAGCTGAAGTTTGGCAAAGTTATAAGCAACTGAAAAGCTGTCTTATAAAGGAAAATGTCAATCAAACCTACCTGCGTCACCTATAGTCCAACTACACTTGATAAGCATGTCAGATGAATGTTTCTGCTAAAATTATCAATCTTGAAATGGTTAACAATGTTGACATTTGAACTGGCATGATTAGGCTTCAGTGAGAATGCCCAGATAAGATTAAAAAGGACAGCTAAAACCTCACAGAGGTATTGTTTTAAGCTGTCTGTCTGACAACTCACATGTTGCTTCATGTTTGGATCTTCACTACCATTAGGACAAGAAACGCAATGTCAAAAAGTTAATGCTCAGTTCCTGCAGAAAATCAGGAAGCCTTTAGAAACAGAAGGGTGCCCTAGCCCATCCTCACTCACTTCACACCCTGTTTTTCTCCTCCCATGGTGGATTCCTCCACATCAAAAATGAGACCACATTTTCAGAGGCAGAGAGAGACGTGAAGGAAGCTTGTCCTGCTGTCACCCAAGCTATAGCTGTTCTGTAGATAAATAGACAATTCAACCTATAGCGCTGGCGTTCAGACTCCTTCCACCTGTACACATTCACCTTCCAAATTCTACACATATACTAAAAACACTCAGTGCCCAGGATTTCCTCTTCTCACCTTTCCCTTTGCAGTTGGGAACCATTTGTTGAAGAGCACCAGGAAGGTCACATAGGCTTTGGCAGCTGCAGTTTCTCTGGTAATGTCCAGCTCCTCGACTCCCTGTGGTGGCTGTTCCAGGTACCTTGATGCATACCTGGAGAGTTCTCTTAGTACTGCATGGAGAGCCAAATAATTGTATTTTACTCTACAATTGGTAATAATCAGCATAGTTTTGGAAAGTTCTGCGGGGTCCATAATTGAAATAAAGAATATCCACACTTTTCACAAACTCAATTTGGAAAACCACCTTCCTGGAATTGATAGCTACTCCCCTCTGAACTCCACTGGAGATCCCAGACATGTTTACGTGATTCAGCCTTTGCAAGTTGAATAGTCAACATGAAATGTTGCCTAGCCACGCTGTACCACAGAGGAAAAAATACATGACAATTCTGAGACCCCATAGCTCACTTGGTAAAAGAGTCTCATTGACTGAGGATTTCACAGGGAGAGTTGATCTTTAATCCCTCTGAAATTAGAAACAAACAACAAATGGTGGATCGATGCACCTGCTCCGTGAACGTTATGTACAGAACAAAACCAAAGCACTGAGGAAGTGATTTTGGAACATTCACTCCCAATGACAGGTACAGGTTCATGGAAATAGGCTCATTGGCTTCAATGCTGTAACAATGAGGGGGAAAGGGTTTCAAAATCTGGCCCTGGACACTGAATCCAAATGACTCTTTTCCTAGACATTAGGAGCATATTATCTTCATCCTCTTTCACATTCACAACCTTCCTAACCATGGCTCCATACTCTGTCCATCTCCACTGACTTCCCTAGCCACCTTTCTGTACATTTCTGCAATTCCATATATCCTTCCTGTTTGAAAATCTCCCTTGGACTCACTTCTCCAGACTTCTCTGACCTGTATATTCAGCTACTTCCTCTGCCTCGTCTCTCTACTCTCTTTCATCCTTGCCCTAAGAAAACACATAAGCTAGCTAGGGGTCAGTAGTAGCTAGATCTCAGTTGGAGAAGAAGAGGGTATAAGGAGCTTCCCCGCCCCTCTCCTCGTATAAGTTTAGGCAGAACTGCATTCCCTGTGCTCAGGAAGCACTTGCTAATTCTCCTCTCACCTCCTCCCTCCTAGTATCAGAGGGGTAGCCGTGTTAGTCTGAATCTGTAAAAAACACCAAAGGGTCCTGTGGCACCTTTAAGACTAACAGAAGTATTGGGAGCATAAGCTTTCGTGGGTAAGAACCTCACTTCTTCAGATGCAAGTAATGGAAATTTCCAGAGGCAGGTATAAATCAGTATGGAGATAACGAGGTTAGTTCAATCAGGGAGGGTGAGGTGCTCTGCTAGCAGTTGAGGTGTGAACACCAAGGGAGGAGAAACTGCTTCTGTAGTTGGATAGCCATTCACAGTCTTTGTTTAATCCTGATCTGATGGTGTCAAATTTGCAAATGAACTGGAGCTCAGCAGTTTCTCTTTGGAGTCTGGTCCTGAAGTTTTTTTGCTGTAAGATGGCTACCTTTACATCTGCTATTGTGTGGCCAGGGAGGTTGAAGTGTTCTCCTACAGGTTTTTGTATATTGCCATTCCTGATATCTGACTTGTGTCCATTTATCCTCTTGCGTAGTGACTGTCCAGTCATGCCTCCAGCTTCCACCCCGGTCACACCACACGATCCATCATCTACAGCCAAGCACTGAGGTACAATCGCATCTGCTCTAACCCAACAAATCAACAGAGCCAGATGTGTACCCAGAAGCCTCCTGCTACAAGACAGGCCCAAAAAAGAAACCAACAGAACTCCACTGGCCATCACCTACAGTCCTCAGCTTAAACCTCTCCAACGCATCATCAGTGATCTACAACCCATCCTGGACAATGATCCCGCACTTTCACAGACCTTGGGAGGCAGGCCAGTCCTCGCCCACAGACAACATGCCAACCTTAAGCATATTCTCACCAGCAACCACGCACCACACCATAACTACTCGAACTCAGGAACCAACCCATGCAACATACCTCGATGCCAACTCTGCCCACATATCTACACCAGCAACACCATCACAGGACCTAACCAGATCAGCTACAACATCACCGGCTCATTCACCTGCACGTCCACCAATGTTATATATGCCATCATGTGCCAGCAATGCCCCTCTGCTATGTACATTGGCCAAACTGGACAGTCACTACGCAAGAGGATAAATGGACACAAGTCAGATATCAGGAATGGCAATATACAAAAACCTGTAGGAGAACACTTCAACCTCCCTGGCCACACAATAGCAGATGTAAAGGTAGCCATCTTACAGCAAAAAAACTTCAGGACCAGACTCCAAAGAGAAACTGCTGAGCTCCAGTTCATTTGCAAATTTGACACCATCAGATCAGGATTAAACAAAGACTGTGAATGGCTATCCAACTACAGAAGCAGTTTCTCCTCCCTTGGTGTTCACACCTCAACTGCTAGCAGAGCACCTCACCCTCCCTGATTGAACTAACCTCGTTATCTCCATACTGATTTATACCTGCCTCTGGAAATTTCCATTACTTGTATCTGAAGAAGTGAGGTTCTTACCCACGAAAGCTTATGCTCCCAATACTTCTGTTAGTCTTAAAGGTGCCACAGGACCCTCTGTTACTCCTCCCTCCTAATGCATCATAAAGTCAATAAAGGAAGTCTGTGGGAAATGAGATCCAGACCTGGGAAATGGAAAATCCCTAAATACAAGGAAACTTGAAATTCTCACCATCACTAAATATCAGCATATATTCTTCTGACTGGACTAGGGGTAGGGCTGGCAGGACACAGTCCCACATTGCACCTATATAGGGAGCCATTACTGGAAGAGAGGAAAGGAAAACACAATCACCTTTGTTTCCAGCTGGAATGTTCTTTTTTGTCCTGTGGGATTCATCTTCAGTACAGGATGAAGGGAGATTTGCTTAAGGGAATTGTATCTGCCTGTCCAGCCCACCACAGAGCAATGGAGTGTATGTTTCATATCACATACATAAAAGGGATACACAACTCTATGCATTTTTGATAGATGTAGCTCAAGATCCTGCTGCAAGCAGTTGTTACTTGTGGGCAGTTCCAAGTGGGCTGATACCTTGATAAACAGCTTCTCCAGCAAGTAGTTTTTATAAAAAGCCAAATGTCAGGAACACTATACCATGAAGGGCTCTCCCCTCATTATCCACTAACATATAGAGGACAAAGGTTGGCTATGGACTATAGATCTTCCATCCGTGGCCTGGAAATATACCCAGATCGCCTCTCAGAAAGGAACTCTTATGGAATGCAATATTTTCACAGGAAAATGATGTTTGCAAGAATTTAAAAAACAAATCTGTAGTGGAAATGTGTATAGGTGAGGGAGAGCAGAAGGAGGGTCTCCAGTTGTGCAGGTCCAGGATATATTGTGGGTCCTTATATATGTAGGTATCTATACCTACATCTTCACCGGGATAGCTTTCCACCTCTTTCTGCACTCCCCAGCAGTAGCCAATGGATCCCTCTGCCTCCCACTCCTTCAAAAGCTCCTTTCCTGGCTCCAGAAGCAGATCCTTCCCCTCAAGCCTCCCAAGACCCCAACCTTCCTAGCTGTCAGTGGCTTCTGCAAGAAGCCAAGATTAATCATTGGATGATATGGTCTCTGCCAAACTGGTGTTCCTGCTGCAACCAAAAGCGTGAGCTAAACCAAATGAAAGTGTAAAAACACAAGGGTACAGCACTTACCTTGCGCCTTGGGCCAGATTGTACCTTTAAGGCATATGCCTATGGTGGAGGCAGTGTGAAGCTGCACTGCCCCCAAAGGAGCTTGAGGAGGGAGCATATAGAGTGCACTGTCCCTTTGGATGGTGCAGCCTACTCAGCTCTGCAGTCCACAACCCCAATTTTCCATTGAAAGCCAGGTTAGGTGGAAAATTTTTGACCAGCCACAGCATAGCAGTCACTATAGGAAGGGTACATAGGAAAAGCCCAGGTAACTCAGACCTGTTTAGTGGGGCCACACAGGTGAACACTTCTAACAAGAAACTCAGACAACAGGAAGTTCAGAAAGATGGTACCACTGAGTTGACAGAGCTTCTCCATTGCACAAAGGATACTGCGGTGGGGCAGGACTTTTGGCTGGAATCTCTCCTGCAGCGTGGCCACGACATCTCCTGGACAGTGCTTCCCAACCGCCACTAGGATGGCAATGGCAGCCTCCTCAAATTCCTCCTTCAGCTCCTTGATCAGCACAGAGAAATTCTTGCCTCATTAGCTGTACTCAGAATTACACGTGAAAGACTTTTCTCTGTGGAAGCATTACTATCAGAAAAGAGTCCAAGAGACAGGTAAGGGACTGAACAGCTTCAGCTGAGATCTGGAAACCATGTCCCCTTCTCCCCCCCCCATGTTTGGAGAAGGAGAAGAGCGGGGGAAATAACGCAATCCGATTAGGGAATTAGAAAAGTGATCAACCTCATTAACTTAGGGTGTATCCTATCTTAGTCATTACAGTTCTGTGGTCTGACAGCTACCGCATCATGGATCTAATTAATCTTTGGGATCCTATTTTCCAGCTTCAGGACATTGGTAACTCCCACTGAAATCAATGGGAATTACTCCGCTCCCATGGCAAAGGAACAGGACCCCGGGCATAACTCCACTCACTTCAATAGACTTACATCAGGGATGAATTAGGGTCCTGTCCTCTAAACGGGCAGAATGCTAATGAGGAAATACGTTTAAATGCCTTGTTAGACAATGGTAACAGGCGATTCCAGGACAGGCATTGCTTTCCTACAAATATCCATGATAAAATTATAAAACAGCATTAAATTTGGGTTCCTGAAGGATCGCAAAGCACTTTGCATATAACATGTTATATAATCTCTAAAGGATCATGCAGCCACATTTGTGTCTGATCATGGCAGTAGTTCTATACCAACAAGCTCTTTGGGACAGGGACTGTGTTGTTGTTCTGTGTTTATGCAATGCCAAGCACAGTAGGGTCCTGGTCCTTTACTAGGTCTCCTCAGCACTATTATAATACAAATAATAAATAACATTAAGTGACATTTGAAGAAAAATGCATCTAACAGGAGGATTTTCACATATAGTAAATAGAATAATGACTAGCTCTAGAATATAATTTTGCCAAAAGTGCCACAGAGTCTGTTATAGATCACTTCAGTTACTGAATAAACCTGAATATGTTTACTTAACTCATGAGAGCTGACAAAATCTCAGCTCAGGTTATCATATGGGCTTCAGAAGCATGTCACGTGACATGCCCAGGACACCAATAACCATCCTTTATTGTTCATGGCACTATTACCTAGAGAAAGAATGAAGCTCTGAATAAGACCTGGATGTCTGGATTCAGTTTTGAGTCCCTCTTTCTCTCCTACATCTTATATCCTTACCGTATTCTTGATTAGATTGATGGAGGTGATGTCAACCAGCCGCTGGGCCAGGTCACTGTTCAGGTGGTTGATAATATTGATTTTTCTTTCTAGGTTTCTCAATATGTGGAGCTGGTGCTCCACAGACAACTGCAAGGAGGACAGAAAACAGTGACTTGGGAAAGTGAGAATTTAACATAGTTTCTGACAAATGCTGTGGATTATAATATTCCAACTACTGTGATTGGTGGGAAGGGTCAGGAGAGAAGGAATCAGAGTATATGGGAAACATGAGAGGGAAATAGACTGAATCAAATCAAGTAAGTAGAGAAGTGGGATGAATCACAGGGGACAGGTGAGGGGAGAAGTTGGCTTATATGGGAGAGGCAAAAGGAAGGAGGCTGGTTGATATAAACTGTTTTTGCATTGCATAGAGACTGTTCATACCAAATCACTGTTCTCAAGACATTCTAGGATGCCCTTTATCTCCGCCTCCTCATTGTCCAATTCAGTGAGCTCGGTTACTTCTTCTCCCTTCCCCAAAGCCTTGTGGAATATTTTTGAAGCTGACAAAAAGAAAGAAAGTTAATTCTTGTCTAATAGGAGGGAACCTGTCAAGCAGGACAAAAAGCACAGTGAAACACACAGTCTCACGCTATCAGTTCCTCTGGAAATGTTCCCTACATTCTGGACTAAATCCTTAGCTGCTTTACATCCATTGACTTCAATGGAGCTGTGTTGCTTTACACCAGCCAAGGACCTGTCACTCCCTGTCCAAAATGGTTAATGACACAATGGAATAGAGGTTTCACACTATCGTGGTCCTGCAAATGCCTCAGCTTTGTAATGCAGAGAAGGCAATGAACAGTCTGGAAGAGAAATGTAATCACTGTGACAGGGAAAGTGCTACGCAAATGAAGGAATCTTTCGTTCGCAATGAGAGGCTATAGAACACATTGCACAGGAGCTATGGACATGAACCAAAGCCCATTGAAGGTAATGGAAAAACTCCCATTGACTAGACCTGGGTGAATAATGTATTTTTTACTTCACTGACAATTCTAATAAACCAAAACCAAGATTTTAAAAAAATGTCTGGTGAATTGAAAAGTCCAAACAAATGTTTCGGGTCAAATGAAATGTTTTGTTTAAGTTTCAAGCATTTTTAAACTTTTTAAATTTTTAAAAAAAGTTAAAGGAACAAAACAAACTCATTTTCAATTTAAAACCTGAAACATTTTTGTTTTGAAAATGTCAAAACAAAACTTTGTATTTTTTCCAGTGTTTTTTTCACCTAACAAATGATTTGGCAAAATCAACATGAATTTACTAAATGTTTTGGTGTTGCCAAACATGCATTTTTTGTGGGGAAAAATTTCAGTCAAAACATTTTGTCGAGCTCTACCGCTGACTTCTATGGGCTCTGTGACAAAGTTTGGATTGCTACAAGTTGCAACTTAATAAGTCAGAAGACTTCACAGAAAACAAGAAAAAGGTAAACAAGCAGTTATGAAAAACTGAATTAATATTTATTTTAATTTAAATAATAATTTTAAATAGAGTTCTAGACAGGTAAGCAGTGAGATGCCTTGAAAACTTTGGATGAAAAGTGTTACCAAAAATGCAAAGTATTATTCATTTATTTTAATTAATTATAAATTTCTGTCAATCTGTAAACCAGACACTCTTCTAATGAAAGGGATAGTGCAGAAATTACCCATAAAACTCCACAGCCAAGTCAACCTAAAGCAGAACATCATTAATCTCAAGGATGAGAACAGTGCCACCACAGGAAGACAGGAAAGATGGACATTTAGCTGAACCTCCTACCTTTTCAATGAGCTGCACAGGATTTAGCCACCAAAGTCACAGATTTAAGGGATAAACACTAATTCAGCCACAATAGCCTTTAGTCTAGAGGTACCACGGCTATAGAAAACCATGAAGTGGATAAACAGAAGTACAGGGGGCAGAGGAGGAACAATGAAATTATGATGAATGAAAAGAAAACTAAGATTTAAGATTTGTTATCCTGAAACCAAAACAATGCTCAAGGTCACCAATGTATTTAATACCAGATTTATATAGTGACAGTAACAATATTCTCCATACTGTTTTCTCTCCTTTTCTTAATATAGCTGTGTTGGGTTTTGATTGTTGTGTGGTGGTAGGAAGATAACTTGGTATTCAAGTCCTGTTAGGGAGATCACTGAGGAGAGGAAGGAATTCTCCAGTATGACGTTCATTCAGACTCTCTGAAAGCCACTTCCTGAGCTGGGTGGGCATGAGTCCCTCTCTTTTCACTTCTCCTATAGTATCAAGCAAGTGATCTGCCTACTTCCTGGCTTGGTATGAATGTGCCTCTTCTCTTTTCTTTCTGTCCTAGTTGGACAGATTCTCTTCTTTTCTTTTCCATTGCCTAATTTTCCTCTCTTCAAACAGAATCAGTAGGAAAATAAAGGTGTTAAGACAGTTTAGAAAAAGGCCCTTGTGAGTACATTAGCGTGAAGCAGGATTGACTCTATTGTTTGTGTAAAGTGCTATGCAAATGCTATTCATCATTAATAACAATATTTTTTATTGAACTATTAAAGGAAATAGTAATACCTGGTATGCTAATGCTGTAATATAGCAAAATTGGCTTTCTTTATCAATTTCCTGTTTTAAGATACTATTATTAAGTTAGCTAGGACCAATATATTGAAATATAGAATTATGAAAAAGTCCCACATACCACATGAAACAAACCCTAATGAGCCAAGTCATGTATACAACATATGGCCACAGAACATGGATACACAAGTTCTTAAATGTGCTGTAGTGCACAGTCCTGCATTGGCTAAATCGTAAGGGGTAATGGCCAATGAATAATGTATTATCTCATCTAAAGACTTTTCCATCCCTACTTTCTCACTAAATGATTTAAAGAGACATTTTTGGGTAGATTAGGCACAACCTGTAGATGTTTTAAACTAAAACAGAAACAATAATCATGTATGTGAAAGTGGTTCCTTCCAACATTGAAGTACTTGGATCATTGTACATCCTAATTTGAGTGAGTGGTCTTTCATAGTAAGTTATACACCGTCTAATTAGAGGGGGAAGGAAAGCAAATATCACATTATTATTATTTTACATTGATATTGTGGTAGTGACTAATGACCTCAATTAAGTCATGACAGCATTGCATTAGCCACTGTATACATGTATAATAAGTGACACTTCCTGCTCCAAAGAGCTTATAGTCTAACAGACAATACATAACAGGTGGACGGTAAGGTAAGATGGGGTAACAAAAACAATAGTGGGTTTTTAGTACAGACTAGCTGTAGCTAAGAATTATGCACAATCATTAGCAGATATCACAGCTCACCACAGATATATAAAGGAAAAATGCCAAAAGTCACAGGCCTCATTTTAATGTTGCCTCTTTTTGACCTGAGTGGTTAGTCAAATTTTAGGGCCCTGGGGATGTGCCAGTTGGAAGAAGAAATTGTTGGAATGTGGCATTTTCTTTGGCGCATGCTTGCTTATTTACAAGGAACGTACAAAGTCTTCCTTCTCTGAACTCTGGAGGAACCAAGACCAAAAGGCGCAGTTTCACAGCCCCAAAGTCTCTTTAGCCAAAACCAGACCCAAAATTCTCTCTTTAGCTTTTTCCAAGGCACACTGTGCTCACCAGCTAGTGCTTGGCTTTCTTGCTTTTCGCCTCTGCCTCTCTGTGTTGTCTCTGTTCTCAATTTCCATGTGTTCTGCCTTCCATCATGCGCACAGATGCAAAATGAACAATACTTATCAAAGCCTCTCTGCCTGCCCAGTCAGTCCAAACTCCAGGGTTTTTCACAGTCCCCTTTTGTTTTAGACTGGGGGCTTCTGATTAAGTCAGTTATGTAAACTGAAAGGTGCATTCACACCTAGTCCCAAGAGATTTGTGATCAGTGCAGTCACCAGTAACTCTCAGCATAATGCTCCTTTCTTTTACAGTAAAAGCTACTTAATAACACTTAGCTGATTGTTTAAAATATTGTAGAACTGCTATGCCACTGCCTCTCATTCAGTAGCAGCGATCCTCTCTACATCATAATCAATGACAAATGCCCTAGCCTAATTTTGAAGAGCTCCTGCCCACGCTTAGCCTTTGATGCAGGTAGGTTCAAACATGGCAATGCTTAAGGTTCTCAGTTAAATTAGTGCATCTGTTTATTATAACATGATTGTCTAGTGGTTAGGGCACAAGGGGACCCAGGAAACCCAAGTTCACATCCCTATTCCACCCAAGACTTCTTCTATGACCTTCTGCAAGTCTCTCTCTACCTCTGTTCCCCCTTTGTAAAATGGGGATAGCACTTTCTTAACTCACAGATAAATGCATTCAAGATTATGAGGAACTCAGATACTACAATAACAGGGAACAGATAAGTACCTAAGAGGTAGAGCCACCTGCCCACTATCTCTGAACAAGTCTCTTCAATAAGTGTCAATATGAAGGAAGAAAGAGTCTCCTCCTAAAACCTGATTCAACCCAGTAGCGAGATTTCTGTTTTCCTAGAGTTGAAGATTATTCATAAGAAACCATTTAAAAAGTATTTATCAATTATTTCTCACTGGCATCTGAAAAAAATAAAAAAGGTTACATACTTGTAACTGGAATTCTTCGAGATGACTGCATGTTCACATGTGTGGGTAATGGGCGGTGCAGTGCAGCCTACTGGTAGAACTTTCTGCAAGCAGTGCCTCTTAGAGTGCGCCCCCTCCTGCTGCTCTTCTCACTGTCGCTGAACGTTCTGAAGGTGAGGCTACATAAGGGGTGCTGCCCCCTCTCCTGCCTCAGTTGCTTCTACCACTGACACAAAGGAACCAAAATAGGACTCTGAGAAAAGGGAAAAGAAGAGCAGGAAGTGAGCGTATGCAGAGGCCTCTCAAAGAACTTTGGTTAAAATTACCAAACCTCATTTCTTCTTCAAATAGCTCTGCATATTCCCACTTACGTGTAATTTGGTAAGCAGTGCTAAAAACTCAGGAGGTGGGACAGATTCCTAATTAAATGATGATTGCAGCACTGCTCCACCAAACCTAACATTTTCTCTTGAAGCCAAATCCAAAGCATAATGTTAAGTAAACATATGGACTGACTTCCAAGTCGTAGCCTTACATATTGCCCCAGTAGGAATAAACAAATGATGCTGCTACTGCCCTAGTGGAATGAGATCTCACAACAGTAGGCATAGGAATTGCTGCTAACTTGTAACATTCAATTATACACTGCTTAACCCACCTGGAAATTGTCTGAGCAGATGAACGACACTTCATCATTCTGAGCATAAGAAATAATTTAGAAGAGTTCCTAAAGTGCTTTGTTCTATTTAAATAAGATACCAAAGCTCTTCTAGCATCTTAAGTATGTGAAGCACTTTCCCCTTTACTAGCATGAGTCTTTGGGGAAAAAAAACACTGGTAAATTAACTGATGTGAAACTGCGACACTATTTTTGGTAAAAACCTGGGATCAAGTCTAAGAACCACATTGTCCTTCGTGAAAAAGAGTAAATGGAAGATTGGCTATCAAGGCATGTAATTTGCTCATCCTTCTGGCTCTTGTTAGAGGAACAGTAAACATAGTGACAGGTTTCAGAGTAGCAGCCGTGTTAGTCTGTATCTGCAAAAAGAACAGGAGTACTTGTGGCACCTTAGAGACTAACAAATTTATTAGAGCATAAGCTTTCATGGACTACAGCCCACTTCTTCGGATGCATACAGAGTGGAATAAAAGTGGAGTAAACATAGTGAGTATGAACATATGAAAAACAGTCATGAGGTATCTGATAGCATTTGTCTGCTATCTTAGATAGGCTGACAAAATACACAGCCTTAGCAGGTTGCAAACGGCATCCAATATGGGTAAAGACATCCTATTCCTTGAAGGAGGACCTAGAACGTTGAATACAGGATGTGGCACCTCTTCCACAGCAACAAGGTAAGTTCAAAGTGGATTCCATACAATCCACTAATTTGTGAAATTGCAAAGGTTGCTCAGAAAGATGATGCAGCAGCAATGTCCATATGCTCATCAGGTGACAAATCAGGATCAAAGTCAGTATCCACCTGACCCTGTTCAAAAAGAGGCACTAACGCCTCTTCTTCTTCTTCCGACAAAATGTCAGGATCCACCGTTTGAGCTGCAGAAGGATCTGGCAGAATTGGATCCACATAATCCTCAGATCCTTATCAGTCAGAACATCATTTTTACAACCATAAGGTGGATGAATCAAAAATTCTGGGGGTAGATTAGACCATGGAGAACAGAACTGTCAGTCTCTCCAACAGTTGGGATCCTGGAACCCATAGGAGGAATGCTCCAAAAGACTGAGGAAACCCAGACTTAGGTGGCAAAAATTTGGATGGTTCAAGTCTTTTCACTCTCCCTCTATCCTCTTTTGAGGATCCAATCTCAGATCCCATTATGGCTATCATCAGAGAAAGCAACAGCGGGTGTAGAGACATAAAAGGTGAGAAGGATCAGCCTGGTGAACTTACAGGAGTAGTAGGAGAAGGAGGCAAAGATGGATCTGGAGACAGATTCAAAATAATCTTCTAATCTACCCCTTTTTCAGATGAAGCAAATTCAGATCTATCAAAGCCTCTCTCTTCTTCTTCCCCAACAGTCTCTCATTCAGATCCGATGAATGTTCAGAAGATTAACGGTGAACATTGGCCACCACTGTAATAGCCCTTTTCAGATCCAACAATGGCACTGAAGTGGGAATGAACAACAAGTGGGTTTAGGCATCAGCGGCTCTGGAGAGAGTCTCAGCTCCGTAACTGTTTGCTGTGAAGCCGAATATGGAAACGGTTTAGATTTCAGTGTCAGAATTGCAGAGGACATGAGAGAATCAGACAGATCCAGAAAATCTGACCTCTGGAATCTGGCACAGCTAACAGTGGCAGGCTTCTCGCTCACCTTTTTCTTCAGAACCAACAGCTTAAACGTGGGGTCGTTAGCCACCAACTGACCAGACAATGCCTTTGACACCCTAGCAGCTTTAACAGAATGATCCAACAAAACAGGAACAGGAGCGGGAACCAATGACAACCCAGACCAGTGGGATCCTTTAGGAACTTTAGTCTTACCAGACAAGGCAGCTGGAGATGAAATAGGCCTCTTGGTCTTCGGATCTAACAATCTCCCAGAAACCATTGGCTTAGGAGCACATACAGACTATTCTGCCTTTCCTTACCCACTCCGGGTGTGGAAGTCTGACCAAGAGAACACCCAGAAGAAGAGTGACCTTCTCTGAGGCACTTAGAGCACCTAACGTGGTCGTCCGATGCCAGGAAGCTGGCTGGGAAAGAAGAGCATCTCTTAAATCCTGTTTTCTTCTTCTTCAGTTTTGTCATCACAGGGAACCAAACCTAAAACTAAACTAAATTAAACTAACACTAAAAGCTAACAATAACAATTATCTAAAGGCATTAAAATATAGTAGAAAAACCCAGACCTGATGCACCAGAGAGGTTCACTTCCATCTGGTATAACTGGTTGGAGGGAGCTAAGGTGGTAAAAGGCACAGCATACCCAGATATAGCCTCACCCTCAGAATGTTCAAAGACACTGAGGGGAGGGATAAGAGGAGGAACATGTGTGCTGTGACAGGCACTGCTCAGAGAAGGTTCTGTTGTTAAGAGGCACTGGTTGGTTCATTACTCATATGTGGGAATATGCAGAGCCACTCCAAGAATCACATTTATTCTCTCTTTTAGGTTACCGTGTGTAAATGTTGACTTTTTATCAACACTTTATTTAAAAGCTCCAATACATCCAGTTGTCAATGTCATCTAGACATTCCTCCAGACATACAAAGGAATATAATGGAAATTGCCATCCAGGATCAGATCCATGCTCCATGTAATTCAGGATGTGTTCTCCCACTGTGGCCAGTACCAGATGTTTCTTAGAAAGGTGCAAAAAACCTCCTAACTGCCAGTAAAGACTGGCTTAAGCCTTGAAGCCTAATATCTTCTCCAAAATGTATATTAGCAACTCTGGCTCTTCTTATTATCCATAGAAATGTTCAGTTCCTTTAAACTTGCTCAGTTTTCGGCTTCAGTGACATCCTGTGACAATGAGTTCTACAGTCTAATTGCGTGCTATGTGAGAAAAAAATATTTCCTTTTATCAGTTTTGAGTTTGCCACCTTGTATTGAATATCCGCTTGGGTCTTGTGTTATGAGACAGGGAGAACAGAAGTGATTCAATTTGCAGGCTTCCTGGGGCAAGATACAGCTGCAGCATTACATCAGATATCGTAATCCTTTGTTTAGAAATGTCATCCAGAGGTGCCTGATATACAGTATATTGAACAGCAGGCTACAATAGCTCTTGGCAAGAACTACTCTGCATGAGCCATTTTGCATCCAAGACCCATTCTGCATGAGCAGAAATGTTTTCATCATTTATTTATTTCAATGAATGATTTGTTGTGTGGATTTAACCATTTTCCTCCAGTGTTTGCAACCCAACCATTATTCTGTTGTATTAAGGCATGAGAATCAGCAAGTGAAAATGACTTATCTAGCTTCATTTCCCAAGGTGAGTGAAATGCAAAGAAGTAAATAAAACAGTGTAAATGATAAAAAGTAGAGATGAGCATGAAACAAAGCCCTGGATCCAAAGATGCTCAGGTTTTGGAGTATAGTTAGGAGCCAGATTCAGAGTTTGAGGCTGGGCCATCTTCTCCACAGTAGCCAAACGGAAACCTTAAATCTGAACATTGCTGAACTCCTGGGAAACTCATATTGAGAAGGTAGCTGGGAAAGGGCTGGTTTTATGAGCTCATCCAACCTGCTTCTAACACAGACCATATGCTGCATAGAACTCAGACTCTCTCTCTGCCTGGTGTTATAAATTACTAATAAAACCATAAAAAGTTCTGTTCAAACTTCTCCTCAGATTTGGTTGCTTCTAGTTCAGTGAAACTGTACTTTTGTTAATTCACTCTGTTTATTGGTTAAGATGAACTTGTACAGCACCATGTTCTGTACTTCTAGAACCTAAAAGACACAAAGCATGTTTGTAATTTTAGGAGAAATTCATGTAACTAGCTCTTAAAATGCTTACCGTTATTCTGTCTCAAAACATCTGTCGCAGTCTCTCCTACTCAGTAAACCATTCCCTCCCTCTTGCAGACTGCACTAAAATCAGGCTCCACATACAGTACAGACACTTCTGAGGTAAACTGAAGGATGATCATTTCCTACTTGAAGGGGAAAACAGTTTGAGGCAGGTCCTCAGCTGGTGTAAATTAGCATAGTTCCCTTGACCCTAAAGGAGCTACACCAATTTACACCAGCTGAGGATCTGGCCCTAAATATTCATTAGATCTTTAGTTTTTTCAAAGCAGAGTTCACTGGAACAAATATAGAAATATCCAGTGTCTACCCATGCAACCAACTGAATTCCACTGACTTATCCATTGTCAAGACAGGTCATAATGGACTACCACACTGTTGCTAGGAGATCAGCTACAAGACTTATGTAACAGGTTCTTCTGGTAGTCACCTAATTCTCCTCTCACTCCACTGAAGTCAGTGGGTTTACTGGTGTAAAACCAATGTGAAAGGAGCATGAAACCCAATGGCACTGAGTATATAAGGTTTGGGAGTTGAGTAGGGTCAGGGAGGGGCTGTCAAATCAATCAATCTGGTACAGTCTGAAAGCCTCAACAACTATATATTATTTATTATTTGTATTGTGCTAGTAGCTAGGAGTTGATCATGGGTCATGACCCTATTGTGCTTTGCACTGTAGAAACACAATCATGTGGGCCAATGGTTCCCAGGTTTCCTCCTTACATAAGCAGCATGTTTCTCTTTTTAAAATATGAATAGTTTGTTACTGATGGTGCTTTTTCCCAAAAGCTAGGGTGACCAGACAGCAACTGTGAAAAATCAGGACAGGGGATGGGGGGTAATAGGAGCTTATATAAGAAAGACCCAAAAATCAGGATTGTCGCTATAAAATCGGGACATCTGGTCATCCTACCAGAAGCTGACAGGGAGGTAGGGGGTAGAGAAGATACATTTAGAAAATAAATGATGTCTCCCTTAGCCAGGTTGAATACCACCATACTCTGTTAGTATTCTCATTTTCCTCAGTAGAATGTAGTGGTGGAATAAGGTCCTCTCAATGCGAGAGCAGAGGGAGGCAGAATCTGATCCCAAATGTGTGAAGATGAAAAAATATGGAGGAAGAGACCAAGTGTTCTGTTTGTTTGTCTCTTGACTATGTTTTGAAAAAAATACAAGAAGCACTAATCAATTAAACCTATGCAAAACAGAGAAAAAGGAAAAAACAATCAACCCCAACATTCATGCACCAAATTGTGTCATTTGAGTGGTGTATAATAGTGTAGCAATAGGCCTTCTCTAGTAACTGACCTTTCTGATTTAATACAGAGGTCCTGATGTGGACTTGATGCCCTGTTTAGCATGCTCTGCAAACACAGAGACGGAACAGGATCCCTGCCCTGCTGAGATTACAATCTAAGAGTTCAATCCTAAAGATACTTACATTATATGTGTAAAGTTTATTCACATGTAGTTACATATGCTTAAGAGTTTGCAGCATTGAGTATCCCAAGTATCCAATTACATGTTTTAAAAGAAATATATTTCTCTTGAAGTGGGTGCGTGCTTTTATTTTATTTGTTTGGGGGAGGAGCAGTTATTTATAAGTAGTTTTACCCTTTTAACTTGCTATCATGAAATGACGTGTGATTATTTTTTTAAAGTCTCAATCTGATCTGAATTAGTCCACGTTCAGAAAAAATGACAGGCTAAGGGGAGTGTAAACCAAACCTTACTTCACTTATCTGACGTTCTAAGTTCATAATTCTGTGATACTTGGCCAATTGTTAATAACATCACTAACATCTGAGTGAGCAAAAGATGCTTTCCATCAGTCCTTACAGACAAAACACAGAATTATGTATTCCTTGTTTAGTGTAAACAGTGTGCGTTGTGCTATATACAACACAAGAGAGAGACTACCACAAAAAACTTGCAACCTAGAAGACAGAATTTGCTCCTTCAGTATGATCTACACAGGCAAATCCCTATTCCTCACGTGAAGTCCTATGGACTACACCAGTTGACACTAATTGGGGATCTGGTTTACCACCTTATCCACACCTGACTGAAAGGATTATAAGATCTCAGAGATATTTGACAATTATGGACCACTAAAAGCAATTAAAGGAAATTAATGGGTGTAGGAAACAATTTTTAAAAATGATGCTAAGGCTGCTAGGAGATGAAGTGATAGCTAATTTATAATCAGTGTCAACAATTAGCCTAATTATTAGGCCTAAAACTTCAAAAGGGACTGTGACTGTTCCGCAAGATGCTGATTGCCCTCAGCTCCCACTGAAGTCCATGGGAAATGAAGGCACTCAGCACCAGGCAGCACAGCCTTAACACCTTGAAGTGTTGGGTCCCTTACTAGGACCCTAAGCTAACAGAAGCCTATATCTAAGGTGAAAGCGCGGATTCACTAATTAAGCAGGTGGCCCTTCATTCTCTTGTGTGTGGCCACCCAGGCACACACCTTAGAGGGAACTATCCGTGGACCACCTGAATGGAGCTCTCAGACCACCATTTGAGATCTCTGCACGAGACTATGGGCTTCGAACCATACATGTTATAAATTCTTCAGGGACCATGTTTTGTACAGAGAAAACTGGTTGCTAAACAGATACTTATAATAAATAAGAATATATGATAAAGTCTGGTAAATTACTGTTTTGTAAATCCATATATTTAAACATGCATACCAGTGTCTATAATTTTTCATTCCATAATGTACTAGACTGTCAAATGGATTTCATTATCCTTAATTCTCAGGTACTTTTGAACCTAGGTTTTCCCTTACTAGACATGGGCTCTTCTGTTTCAAATGTGGGTGACTAGTGCCATCATGTGGCCATGTATATGTATTTCAGAGAAGTATTTAATGGACAAAAACACAAAGTCAGCAGGTATCCATCCCTGAGTGGTGAGCTGTGTTCCCTCTAATTTTTTCCACACATGTGGGGAATGAATTTTGTTATTGATGATGAAATTTGTTAATGAAATTTGTGATATACCACCTCCATATTGGTGCTCATAAAATTTATGTGGTGGGATAGGTCTGAGGGGTTCGGCGTGTGGGAGGGGGCTCAGGGCTAGGGCAGAGGGTTGAGGTGCAGGGGGGAAGGGCTCCGGTGAGGGTTCTGGAATGGGGATGAGAGGTTTGGGGTTCAGTGGGGCTCCCCAGGGCTACAGTGGGAAGAGGACACCCCCCCCCAGCTCTCTTCCCAAAGCAGCACCTGAGTTGGGAGGGCGAGGGGCACCTGTCCCCCGGCCATGGCAAGTACGGGGCTGGGCTGGGCTGGGCATCTGTCCCCGGCGTGGCAGGTCTGGGGCTGGGCTGGGGCAGGGCCGGGGCATCTTTCCCCACCGCAGCCCTGAGCACCTGCGTGGCACTTAATAGGCAGCTGCACGGCCGTACAGTTTAGAGGGAACTTAGGTGGTGAGCACAGGCATTGACTTTTGTTTTTGTCAGTGGGGGCTCTTGAAGAGATGCATGTGTTGGGGGGGAGCTCTGCCAATTTTGGGGGGAGAGGCTATTTTCATCATATTTATACATTTCTTTCATATTCTAGTTACTGAATGTGTGTCCATCACTGGTATCTTAATTTGCTCATTATTAAAATAGTAATGTGCTACATAATTACATTATCATGAATTACAGTATATTAAAATCATTGCATTCACGTACACACTGCCTTCACCTTTGTCCCAGTTTAAAGACATTAAGTCTCACTGTAGCTTCTGGATGAAACTGTCAGCAACGCTGTGGCTCAGGGGTGCTCAGTACTGGGTTTTAAATGAAACCAATGGTGCCGGGCCCACACACAGAAGGGGACCCAGGGGCTGGACTGTGGCCTCGCCTGCCCTCACCCCACCCCTGCTCAGCCTCTTCCCCCAAGGCCGCACCTGCTGCTCATTCCACTCCACTCCCTCTCCCTACTCACTCCTCTCTGCCGCCTCCCCCGTGTGAGTGGTGGCCGAGGCCTTGGGGGGAGAGGCTAAATGGGGAGGGGCCTCAGGGGGAAGAGGCTGAGTGCGGGAGGGGCCTCAGGGCAGGGCCACAGTCTGGGCGCTGGGGCCCACAAAAGATTAATCCAGCCCTGCGGGAGCTGAGCACCCTCTATTTTTTTTTGGTGGGTGTCTGATCCCCGAACACCCACAGTGTCGGCACATATGGTGGGGAAATTTTCCAAAGAAAACACACACACACACACACACACAATTCCAGTAGTAAAAACTGATAAAAGCTGAACAAGGAAGAGTTACTCACCTGTAAGTGAAGTTCTTCAAGCAGAACCTTAAAGTCTGTTGACTGCAAAATACTAATGCAGAAGCAGCTAGTATTGGAACATGATACAGAGCAATGGGGCTGACAGAATTCTTCCTCTGAGTATATCTAACTTTTTGAGGAATTAGTAAACCAAAACGTTGACAGCAGGTACTGAAAATGACATTTTGAGTTCAAATTAGCAGAAAATTCTGAAGTCTGGGGAATTCATTGATTCCCATTCTGTAATACAGTGCAGCTCTGATGACAAACACTATTAGGCAGCACAGATAAAAGTTGACCTTTAATTGGAAACAAATAGACTAGGTCCAGAAGATGACAGCTTTCTCTTTGGGGAGTCGTTCAATAAATAAATGCGGGTGGGGGTGGGGAGAACATATCAATACATTTACCTCATTGGGTAAGGCCCAATCTATATATTAAAGAGCCCTTTACATCATGGTTTTAAACTTGGCTGGATCACTAAAACTGGACAGGACCCCTGCCTAGAGCCTTTAACCACACAATCTTTTCATTCACAACTTACCAGGGCAGAGGATGTAACACCGGAGAGTCAGCTTGGATAACAAGACTGCATTCTACATCCAGTCCCCCTGCATTACTATAAACCAAGCTATCAGGACCTCAGGAGAGAAATAGGAACCATGCATTTGAATTCCCCAGCAAGTGATTGGTCTGGCTTGTAGCAGCTCCCTATGTGGCTTCATCTTGTGATTAAGAATCTAAGCTTCCATTTATAAATCATCAAGTGTTTAGCTCTTATGGTTGAAAATTTAACTTTTAGAATATAAACCATGTGTAAACTGATGCAGTAATGTCTCCCTGAGTCTGGAAGTAGCCTGAAAGGGTGTTTATTCTATAATGTATGCAAATATAAATATCAGTATTGATAACTATTCCACTACTGAATGGTGAGTGAAGATACTCATATTATGAATATATTTTGGCAACAAACAGATGGATATAGGATTGTGGGCAGAGCTTAGGAAAATGAATGTTACTTACTTGTAATCAAGGTTTGACATGTGCTGACAGGTGCCATTGAACGATGCAGCCTTGTACTAGCAGTGGCTAGTCAAGTGCTCGCATGAAATTTGATAAGGACAAATGCAAAGTACTCCACTTAGGAAGGAACAATCAGTTGCACCCATACAAAATGGGAAATGACTGCCTAGGAAGAAGTACCACAGAAAGGGATTTGGGGGACAGAGTGGATCACAAGCTAAATATGAGTCAACAGTGTAACGCTGCAGAAAAAGCAAACATAATTCTGGGATGTATTAGCAGGAGTGTTGTAATCAAGACACTAGAAATAATTCTTCCACTCTACTCTACACTGATTAGGCCTCCACTGGAGTACTTTGTCCAGTTCTGGGCACCACATTTCAGGAAAGATGTGGACAAATTGGAGAAAATCCCAAGAAGAGCAACAAAAATGATTAAAGGTCTAGAAAACATGAACTATAAGAGAAGATTGAAATAATTAGGTTTGTCTAGTCTGGAGAAGAGAAGACTGAGAGGGGACCTGATAACAGTTTACAAGTACATAAAAGGCTGTTACGAGGAGGAGAGAGAAAAATTGTTCTTAACCTCTGACAGGACAGGATAAGAAGCAATGGGCTTAAATTGCAGCGAGGGAGGTTCAGGTTGGACATTAGAAAAAACTTCCTGTCAGGGTGGTTAAGCACTGGAATAAATTGTCTAGGGAGATTGTGGAATCTCCATCATTGGAGATTTTTAAGAGCAGATTAGACAAACTTGTCAGGAATGATCTAGATAATACTTAGTCCTGCCACGAGTGTAGGGGACTGGACTAGATGACCTCTTGAGGTTCCTTCCAGTCCTACAATTCTGTGATTCTATGTCCTCCCCACCCCCAGGCTATAAGTACATTTTGGGGGTGTGGCTATAAATAGGAGATCACTGGTGGTTACCGCCTCAGTTCCTTCCACTGCTAATACAGAGCAGTAGAAGATAGGACTCCGTAAAAGAGGGGAAGGAGGACAGGGACTGTGAATATGAACAGTCCATTTCTAAGAACTTGGTTACAAGTAACCACCTTCTTTTCTTCTTCGAGTGTCTTCTGCACATTCCCGCTCTTGAGACACTTTAGTCAGTAGTCTACATATTAACTAAGACTATGGGTAAGGAGTCCGAACTAAATAAGGACAGTGGCACCGACCTACGAAACTCTGCATGTGACCTGGCTGAAATATCTAACAAGGTAGGTTTTGTGAATGTGTGTATAGAACTCTACAGGGCTGCTCTACAAATCTCTACTATCAGAACACGCTTCAAACCTGCCACCAAGGCAGCCAGAACTCTAGTGGAATGTGCTTTCAGTTGCAGAGGGGGAGATTGTGATACACCCTTATAAGTTTCCACTATACACCATCTGACCCACCTTGACAATGTTTGTGTGGAAACAGGGTTTCCTTTACAGTTACCACCATATGACAGGTTTCAGAGTAGCAGCCGTGTTAGTCTGTATCCGCAAAAAGAACAGGAGTACGTGTGGCACCTTAGAGACTAACAAATTTATTAGAGCATAAGCTTTCGTGGACTACAGCCCACTTCTTCGGATGCATATCACAAACTATTTATGTGAAGATCTAAAGTCTTTAGTCCTACCCAAATAGAATGATAAAACTCTCTTTGCATCCAAACAATGCAGTTTTTATACACCTTTCTCCAAATAGGGCCTGGGAAAAACACTGGCTAAGTAATAGACTGATTGACACTGAACTCAGAAATGACTTTTGATACAAATCTAGGATGTGGATGAAACACTACTTTGACATTATAAAAAAACATAAATGGAGGATCAGTCATTAATGCACGAAGTTCACCAATCCTCCTGCCTGATGTTATTGCTATAACAAAGGCAGTCTTAATCGATAGATGAAATAAAGAACACAGACAAAGGCTCAAATAGTTGCGACAGAAGCTGTGACCACTAAATTTATGTCCCATGGAACCACAGGATCTCTTACCATGGGGTACAAATTTAGTAACCCTTTAAAAGAATTTCTTTACAATCTCATGTGAGAAAACTGATTTGCTATCTTATATATTAGTATGGAATAAATGGCTAGTGTGACCCAATGTACCTTAAGTGAAGCAACAGATAAATCTTAATGCTTCAAATATAAACTCTACTCTAGTATAGAATGAATAGGCGCTGACATAGAATCTATACCCCTATTAAATATCCATAGAGAAAATCTTTTCCATTTTCATTTATTATGTTTTCTAGTTGATTCCCTTCTAACACCTAGTAGACTGGGTTGAATAGCTGTAGAGAAAGACATCTCCAACTTCATTAACGACCTATTGCCCATACTATCAGATATGATCATGCATCTGGAAGGTACACTTTTCCTTGCTGTTGAGTCAGAAGGTCCATTGCCACTAAGTATCTGTAATTAATCTGTAATTCCCAGATCCTTGACATCCAGGTCCATAGCTTGGACCTGGATGTCATGGATCTGGAAAACTTTCTTCAGTTCTATGTTGGACAGGTTACCTGGAAGGAGGTTCTAAGGAAATGTCAGAGTTGACAAGTAAGGCCAAGAAATCCAAGGCATTTGCCATTCCTACCAATTTGGCCAGTCCAGTAACATGTCAGAGCTGGGATACTTGTATTTGTAATAGTTTGTGTCCACTGGAGATCTCGGAGATTGTTGTTCTGTACCCAATTTCCTCTTCACTGTCGCCAAATTAACCAGAACCAAAAACTGCTATTCCGGACACCTAGTATGTCCTTGGTATTAGTGGCCACTGGTGCCTATATAAACACCCAGACTCACAGAATTCTTCTCAAAGATTTAGAGTAGAGCTGTTGATTAATCGCAGTTAACTCAAGCAATTAACTCCAAAAATTAATCACAACTGCAGTTTTAATTGCACTGTTAAACAACAGAATACCAATTAAAATTTATTAAACATTTTTGGATGTTTTCCTAAATTTTCAAATATATTGATTTCAATTACAACATAGAATACAAAGTGTGCACTGCTCACTTTATATTATTTTTTATTACAAATATTTGCACTGTAAAAATGATAATCAAAATAAATAGTATTTTTCAATTCACCTAATACAAGTACTGTAGTGCAATCTTTTTATCATGAAAATGCGACTTACAAATGTAGATTTTTTGTTACATAACTGCACTCAAAAATGAAACAATGCAAAACTTTAGAGCCTACGAGTCCACTGAGTCCTACGTCTTGTTAAGCCAATCGCTAAGATAAACAAGTTTGTTCACATTTACGGGAGATAATGCTGCCCACTTCTTATTTACAATGTCACCAGAAAGTGAGAACAGGTGTTCGCATGGGACTTTTGTTGCTGGCATTGCAAGGTATTTACATGCCAGATATGCTAAACATTTGTATGTCTCTTCATTCTTCATCCAGAGGACATGCTTACATGCTGATGACACTCGTTAAAAAAATAATGTGTTAATTACATTTGTGGCTGAACTCCTTGGGGAATAATTGTATGTCTTCTGCTCTGTTTTACCAACATTCTGCCATATATTTCACGTTATAGTAGTCTCAGATCATGACTCAGCACATGTTGTTCATTTTAAGAACACTTTTGCTGCAGATTTGACAAAATGCAAAGAAGGTACCACCAATGTGAGATTTCTAAAGATAGCTACTGCACTCGACCCAAGGTTTAAGAATCTGAAGTGTCTCCCAAAATCTGAGAGGGATGAGGTGTGGAACATTTTTTCAGAAGTCTTAAAAGAGCAACACTCCAATGCAGAAATTACAGAACACGAACCACCAAAAAGGAAAATCAACCTTCTGTTTGTGACATCTGACTCAGATTAGGAAAATGAACATACATCGATCGGCACCGCTTTGGATTGTTATCGGGCAGAACCCGTCATCAGCATGGTGGATGAAGCATAAAGGTACATATGAATCTTTAGTGCATCTAGCATGTAAATATCTTGTGATGCCAGCTGCAACAGAGCCATGCAAACACCTATTCTCACTTTCAGGTGACACTGTGAACAAGGAGGCAGCATTATCTCCTGCAAATGTAAACAAATGTGTTTGTCTGAGCAATTGGCTGAATAAGAAATAGGACTGAGTGGACTTGTAGGCTCTGAAGTTTTACATTGTTTTATTTTTGAATGCAGTTGTTTTTTGTACATAATTCTACATTTGTAAGTTCAACTTTCATGATAAAGATTGCACTACAGTATTTGTATTAGTTGATTTGAAAAATACTATTTCTTTTGTTTTTTAGTGTAAATATTTGTAATAAAAAACAAAGTGAGCACTGTACACTTTGTATTCTGTGTTGTAATTGAAATCCATATATATGAATATGTAGAAAACATCCAACAATATTTAAATAAATGGTTTAATGGTGCGATTAATTATGCAATTAATCACAATTATTTTAAATCACACAATTAATCGCGATTTTAAAAATTGCTTGACAGCCCTAATTTAGAGGTTCTCTCTTTATGTCTCTGATCTGTCCAGCCATGATCCATCCGTTCTGATGACTCTCCAGAATAAATGTTTTGTCTTCTGTCTTGGAACCGAGGGCCCTGGTTCTGTGGAAATGTCCAGCATAGAGAATCTATCGTCTCTTCTGGATTTCCTCAACACCGGTGGCCTTCTGTGATGTCAGATCAGATGACTTTGGTACCAAGTGCTCAGTCTCTAATAACTGGAACTTGGTGCGGAGACTGTTGGTTTAAGTACCAAAGTTTTCCTGGAACTTGGAAAGGCTCTGAGCTGAACCAAGCCTCTTGGTTTTTAACCACATAATGCCTTAGAAACCTCAAATCTGGAGGATATGGTAGATAAGGCTTCTTGCAGAAGAGCTTGGAGTCTGTTTTGCCTCTTCTTTCTGGCTCATGGTGTAAAAGTGTTGCAAATGGAGCAACATGAAAGAAAATGTCCTTCCTCCAAGCATTTTAGGCAGAGAGCATGGGCATCAGAATCCGTAACAATGTACATCTCTTTGATCATTGTGTTCTAATCTTTGGATCTGCCATAATAACCTAAAAAACCCCTAATACAACACTTAAACTAACTCTAATGCTAACTATAAAAAAAAAAACTGGGCACTTATCCCAACTATTTAAATGATCTTGATCCATAGAAGATTGTCATCCATCCATGTCAGAGGAACTGAGGCAATAACTGCAAGCACCCTATTTAAGGTCACACCCTCAGAATGTGTTTGGCGCCTGAGGGCAGGGAAGGAAGGGCTAGGACTGCTAGTAGAAGGCATCATTCAATGGGACCAGTCAGTGCACATCCCAAGTGTGGGGATATGCAGAGGACACTCGAAGAAGAGCTACAGTTTCCCCCCCACCCCCGTTCTGACCCCCAACTCCAACATATATAATCCCAGATCAGTAAGGCAGTATTTAGTCCCAGAATCACACACCAGTTTAAGATGGTGAGCCAGATATGGAAGAGAGGAGTATTACCTGCACACAAACTGCCTAGAGTTCATGGCCAAAGCATGTGCTATAAAGAGGCTCATGAAAGACCGTGTTATCCTGTTTTATCGAATATATAAACAAGCTGGGGTTCCGAGGCAACAGAAACAGCGAACTCTAGTGAAGGTGTGCTGGGAATACTTCCTTCAGCACAGATCGCTGTACTTGCAGAGCACATTCCTGGGCTATTCAGTATAGCAGCAGGCTGGAGCTCCCTATACTCTGTGTTCTAGTGACTGAACTGTCACAGAGAAATCATCTCTCTCATCCAAAAATAAGTGACACCTCTAAGGCTGGGTCTTTTTACCTCCTGGCTATGCTGGCAGCTGAAGCAAATCTTTAATTTAGCACAGGGGTCGGCAACCTTTCAGAAGTGGTGTGCCGAGTCTTCACTTATTCATTTTAACTTAAAAGTTATTACCAGCACGCGAAACCTTAATGTTTTTTTAGAAGGTCTCTCTTTATAAGTCTATATTATATAACTAAACTATTGTCGTATGTAAACAAAGTTTTCAAAATGTTTAAGAAGCTTAATTATAAATTAAATTAAAATGCTGATCTTATGCCGCTGGCCCACTCAGCCCGCTGCCAACTTGGGGTTCTGTTCACCTAGTTCAGCAGTGGGCTGAGCGGGGCCTGCGGAACCCTGGCTGGCAAGGGGGGTGCAGGTGGGAATGTGGGGGGTGGGTGCAGGAGCTCCCATGTGGTGCTCAGGGTGGGGGTGGGGATGTGGGGGAGTGCAAGAGTCAGGGCATAGGGTATGGGGGGCCTGGGTGTATGTGGGGGTGCAGGAGTCAGAACGGGGGCTGGAGGTGTGTGTGGATGCAGGGGTCAGGGCAGAGGGCTGGGTGTGTGTGTGGGGGAGGTTCAGGGGTCAGGGCAGGGGGCTGGGGTGCTTGGCTCGTGGGAGTGTTCACGGCAGGGGGCTGGAGGGGATATGCCCCATCCCCACCTCTTCTCTGCTTCCTCCCTGGAGCAGTGAGCACCCTATGGCTCAGCTCGGCTCCGCTCCCCCTCGCAAGGGGGATCAGCTGATCAGTGGCAGGGAGAGGCAGTGGGAGGGGCAGGAAAGCACCACGCTGAGGGAAGACGTGGGGGAGGAGGGAGCTTGGCTGTCAGCATGACTAAGCTTCTGCCTCCTGCCCTCGCAGGAGAAATCAATGGGTGGGGGGGCTGAGGGGGATCAGGACCCCGGCAGGCAGCAGAATGCCATCAAAAATCGACTCGCGTGCCGCCCTTGGCACGCGTGCTGCAGGTTGCCGACCCCTGGTTTAACAGTTATTTTGCTGCACAGAGCTTCTTTCAGCAGTTTGAGATATCAAGGTCCTGAGTATAACACAGGCAGACAGTTCATGGCCACTGAAGTGTGTTATGTAGAAATATAGCCTACAGCCACATACTATGCCAATTTTGTTCATGATCCTTGATTTTGTGTGTTTCAACATGAGAGAATATGAAGATAGGATAGGGGACCTCAGGGCAAGGGCCAATTGTTAATGTCCTTCAGAAAGCCTTACCTCTCTATCTTGCTCCAAAGCTTAGGGTAAACTTGAGGTAGCAGCAGGAATCAGAAAAGGAGCCAAAGGTCACTTTAAATGTGGCTAATTTGTCAAAGGGCTCATTCTTTACACCTAATGACTCATTCTTTTCTATTTGGTTCTTATATTGTCCACAGCACAATGTTATCTGAGTGCTTCATATTTGGAGGTTGGCTCTAATAAGGACTTTAAACACAGTATATTAGGAGCTTTCAAGTCTTGACAAACTCAAAATTTTCCTAAGAAGGAATTTTTGAGGCAAGTTATTACGTTCTCCCCACTTTGTGAACAGAACAACATTTTCTGTTAAGTTCCTTAAATGCAAATCCCAAACTGAGAGCCCATTAGAAGATATTGACCAGAAAACAAAGGATTTCAGATATGTTTACTCATCAATTATTTTAATGATGGCTAATCATCTGCACTCTGATAGGTTTAAAGACCAAATTAAAAAATTCTTTTAATGCCATTATTGTTTTCCTGTTGCACATCATGGTATCTTCAAATTGTTGTACAATAATAGATACCAAGATTTTTTACCTATTGAGAAGAGAAGAGAATTAGAAATAATGGATTTCTCTATTATATATCCAGGTATTTTAGAGACTGTCCACTAAAAACTATTTTTCCACTGAATAGTGGTATTCTAGGTCAAGCACAGCATTGTTTCATGTAAAACGTTTAGTATAAAGTTCTATACGTTGGATAATAGCAGTAATAAAAAGAATGAGAGGACATTCCTTAGGGTACCCCTAGATAGAAGGAATTTGTCTGAAGATACAAAATTAACTGAAATTTTAGCAGCGCACTAGATGACAGGACATTTTCTGTCTTAATTGAAACCATGCAATTGCTAGACATATATTCTGCATTCCCAAGTGAGCTGGGCAATTGCCTTTTTGACATCTAGGGATATTGCAGCATCTGGGAAATCTGGTTGTATCACTGGATTACAGACATCTGCGTATTATCAAACCGTGAGCTTGATTATAATCTCAACAATTAAAAAGGGACTAATTTCATCGCAGTAAAACTGGTGAGATCAGAATCTGGTGCTTTATGTTTTAAACAAACCAACCCAATCTGGACATATTATTCATAGCTAATTCTAATTTAATTAGAAGAACTTTTACATATATGTTAGTCATATTTTTGTATCCTGAGCATTCAGTTTGTTCTCTAAAGTTACCATTGATTCTTTGAAGAAATCTGTATGCATTTTCTGTATTAAGAATTTTATAATAAATGAAATAACATGCTGACATTTAATATTAATTTTTATTGAATAAAGTTTTAACAAAGGCAAATACCTAAAGGGACTAAATAGAAAAATATTAACAAAACAGCATGGAGCATAAGAGTCATAAATGTGAGGAAGACATTAGCACTTAAAGAGAACAAAAAAAAAAAAGTTCAATGCAACACTTGCAATGAGCCTCATAGAACCATCAAATAGAAAAATGTAAAGATTAGTTCCCCTGATTAATGAGATTTATTAATCAGTGCTGTTTGCACCAATTCAGCTAACCAGTAGGCCACTATTGCTCAAAAAGCATAAATGAATAGAGATGAAGGTCTTGAGTTAAGCTGAAAGTAAAGAATTTGAATAATGGGACAAGAGATTAGGCTTAACATCAAGAACAAAAAGTTTGCAAACAATACTCTACGCTTTCTTGGCTTTAGAACAGACATATTAAGAAATGGGATAAATTAACAACCTGTGTGCAAAAACCATCTTTAGCGCTTCTTGTTCATTATTAGATCTGCTTTATGGAATTTCCCGAGAGTCCATTAATATCTATTACATTTGTTTGGAAAGATCTTGAGAAATATAATGGGTAACGAATAAGGAGTAATGTCTCAACTCCTGATATTAACCCAGACCTTTTAATTTCAGGGTTTCTCCTAGGCTTTTAAAAAAAGGCCTTCAGTTTACATGGGTCCCTTGAGATACAGTAATACAAATAAATCTGACTCAGATCCATGCCTCTCTCCAGTTTTATTTTTTAACTTGTGGTACTTTATGATGGAAATTTTGAAAGACTTCAAGAATGTGCATCTGAATTTATGGACAGGCATTTATGAAGCTCTAGACTCTTGTGCAAAGTATTAAACATACAAATTAGGACCAATACCCAAAATATGAAATTAACCCAAGTCCACTAAGGTTAAGACTGCCCCAACATCCAATACAGTCCACCTTCTCAGAAAAAGCATGGCAGAAAAAGAGGTGAGCTTTGCAGAGTGACCTGATGGTCAACAAATTTGGGCTCTGGTGGATCAATGGGGACAACACATTTCAAAGTTGAGACTATTTCACTAAAAAAAAACCCATTGCCTTCAGTCCCTTCCTGACAGAATTAGAGGGATGTTAGGTTAAAGTGCTTCAGTGGATTTTAGCTGTCATAGCTGGAGTTGTAGTTGGAGAGGCAGTCCCAGAGCTACCTATGACCTACATCATTTTAGGGCTTTATAAATTAAAAACATCTTAAATTAATGTGGAAATTAATAAGAAGCTAGTGTAGATTGATGATCAACACAGGTGTGAAGTGCTCTGCACTGTTGCCAAGCACACAAGCTGCCACATTCTGTACTAGCTGTAATTTCCGGGTGGTATTAAAGCATATAGGATGTTGAAGTAATACAATCTGGAGGTGACAAAGGCATGAATTACGGTGGTGACATCCCAAAGAAAAGGTCACAACTTCCTGACCTAGCACAGATGATACAAAATATTCTTGGCCACTACTAGAAACAGCTGAGGATCCAGTAAGACCAACAGCCCTTCAGTAGAAGAGAGCTGATATTATTGTTGATGTTTTACTGCTAGTTTGCCCCAGCCAATGAGCATGCTTCCTATCTGGACTGAATCTCAACTAGTTTGCCCTCTTATTCCAGCCAGACAGTAGGTAAATCTATAAAATGAACCATCTGAATTCCATGAAATGGGGAGAGGACAAATGTATATCAGCTTTCTTTGGTGAACACTGATTTTTGGTGATTTAATACCATTTAGTTTTTTAAGACGTCTTGCTCCCAGATCTGCCCCAAATTAAAAATGCTTAGTAGAGGCCTATCCTTATGAGTCAGGGAATCTTTGCTAGTACACTGAAATTGTCAACAACTGCTCTCCGACGTCACACTCTCAGTGCTCTGGAAATATCCAGGAGCTAGGGAATTCTGGCTCTTTGAAAAAGCACAAGACACAGTATTGCTTCAAGGCCCAACTGCACAGAGAGCTGTAAGTGCATAAAAGTTACAGAAAAAAGTTACTTGCAGGCTGCAAATTTATTCGCTGGTTTGGATGCACATTAACCATTTTCAGCTTTTGTTGCTCGGTGCCAGGCTTTTATAGGTGAGGTTTACACAGAATACTTACACAGGGACAAACATGGCTACAACAACACTGCATACAGAATATTTAAAAAAATTCAATTCAGTCTGGTAGGGCAGACAATTTTTGTCAGGAACTTATCCACAGCTAAGGACATTTTTAGGAGGTTCAGAATACATAGTATATTTTGGTATATCCTTTGTACTTTTTTGGCAATGTCTGTTTTCCTACAGTGTTAAATTCTAAGACTATTATTTCAATCCCCTCTCCCCCCCCCATGCTTTCCTGATTTTTCCACTACCTGTGTTCCATTTCTTTTCTCCTCTTCTCCCATGTTTCCTAGCACCCTGCATTTCCTACTTTGCCTCCATTCTCCCTAACACATTCTTCCTAGCTAATCCTTCCCCTATCCTCGTTATCTATCATCTCTTACCTCCCTTGCCCACCCCAGGAGTAGGGGAACACAGGGAAACTTGAGAGCATTTGTTTCTTCTACCTATTTAAAGAGGGAAAAAGCTCATGGGGACATTTCTCCCCTCATTCCTAACTCAGCAGAGGGCCAGAGAATGGTCAAGCAATGGGGAAACCTCTCCCCTTTTGTGGTAAAGGAGATGGGTCGAGTATTGTGGTTCTCTGCATCTCCCTTTCTCACCCAAGGAGAAAGGCGGTAACTCAGGAGACACCTCTGTCCCTGCCTTTCCAGCTGAAAGTCCTCTTCGCTTTCCCCGCTCATAGGGCTTGATCCTGCAACCACTGACTTCAGTGGTTCAGGATCAGGCACACACCTCTCTGTCCTGGCTCCCAATATTGTACTCAGCAAAACAAGCCCAGTAGTTGCAATCCCAAGAATCATTACTATATTAAACAGTCACCTCAATTCTCAGACAAATAACTCCATTAAAGTTTCAATTGCTACAATAAAGAAAGAAAATACAAAAGTATCAAAATATTAGTTAAAAAAGCTTACAATGTAATTTAGCTTAAGTGTCCCAAAGAAATGTTAGAAATAGGATACTCTGCAAACACTTGGCATCACAAATGGCAAGTGATGGGTACAGTGGAAAATTCCATAAGCCTCCCCCAAACTAAAACAATTTAAAAAGTATGGAAATAATAATAAATGTACATAGATTTGAACATCCCTACATTACATACAAATCTACACATTTGCTTTGAGGGAAATTTTGCCTGCATTTGAATGTTGATGAATAACGTGCAGGGAGCATACTGAAAGATCTACCTGGCACCTTGACTCCAATGCATTGGACTTCATGCCTTTGAGACTGATGAGGCAATGTGGAACTTGAGTCTGAACTGTATGTGATAATTCAGCTCTACCAAAAATTACAACTCCCAGTAGGACCACCATTCAATTCTATTGTTTTTGAGAACTTCTTCCTTGAAAACAGCAGCACTGTCCTGGAGTTGGTCTCGCTGAATGCACAGAGGAATGCCAAGCACTAATGGGTTCTATCCTGCAAGATGCTGAGCACTCTTGCCCTGATCCACTTAAACCTGTGTAACTTTAAGGACATAAGTAGTCCCACAGAAATCATTGTCTTAAGTTCTTTGCTGGATCAAGGCCAGAATGCTCAATACCCTGCAGGACTGAACTTTATTGTCAGGCATTCATTTTAGGACTAGACAGCACCAGGAAGCACCTTTGAATAGAGGTGGCTTGGAGATAAATAATGGTTCTCACCAGGTTTAAAGCCACTGATCTGTTATTTCTCAGTTTCTATACTGAAATAATGGAATAGGATTATTTCTTAGTTAAAAAATAGAAGACAATAGGTTGAAATGAAACATTCTACAGAAAAACAACACATTCAGCAAAACAAACAAACAAAAACAAAAACACAAGGAATGCCATGTTGAATTCACAATATATCAGCAGAGGAAACAATATTTTTCTTTATAGAGGAACTATTAAAGAAAAAAAATAATACAGGCAAGAATCTCTTCACAGAAACATAACCACTTAAGCAGATCAGAAGGAGCATCTCATTGACAGGTGAAATAATACTTAGCCATTATCCTGCTCAAGCAGGTTGTCCACTGCTGACCAAGCGGTGTAATGGCTATAGATTCTGAGTTCTGAATATTCTGCAAAAAAAGACAGGCACAATGGACACATAATACTGAAGTTCAATTATAATACTGTAACTGAATCTAGAGGGAAAACTGCATTACTGAGTGACAGAGTGCCATGTTCATAATTAATGTGCTCTGCTAATCAAGTGGAAGAACTCATAGTATCTGCTACTAATAAGCAGATTCTTAAAAGTATTACATTGTGAAAATTATTCTAGAACAGATTCTTCATCACTAAGATTTTAAGATAAAGGAACAGAAGCAAATTCTTGAGAAAAATGTTTGATTATAAGCTCTTCAGGATTGTATCTTCCTATGTATTTGTACCGTGGCTGGCTCTGGGGGCTTCTATAGTATAAATATATAATAAATATGGAATCAAACGTAAAAACAATTACTTTCTTTCTTTCTATTGGCATTTACTTTTCTTTTCACACCACTGGACTTGCTCTAAGACTAGCAAAGATATTTAATGTGATTTATAAAATATGTTCCCCTCAGTGACATCTAGGTACAGGTATAACATCATGACAGACAGGGAGTTACAAGAGCCAGATCTGTAGGATGCCTTATAAGTACATGATAATGAAAGTTTCAACGTAACTGTCTTGGAAACGAGAATGACCATTTCTCAAACACTGCACATAATTTAAAGGACACTGAGCATCTTAAAATATTTGTTTACATACTGCAGCCTATAAAATATTATCCTAAGACCAAATATTTAACATGAATACTAAAATGATAGCAGTAATGAGGGAACATATCAGGTCTCAATAGACAATTATTAAAAACAGAACCAATAGAAAATAAGAGTGATGAAGAATTATCATCTAATATTTTGAAGTTTATGTAAATCAGGTAGCAAGTAAAGGGAGCAGAGACACGGATTCTTCTTCCTGTAGAGCATCAGAACATTTGTTCAGTGTCTGAACAATACAGTATTACAGTTTATAATCTAAGTTACTGCTTTTAAAAAAAAGTGTTCAGTGCCAGTTGCCACTATCACGGTTTTGGAGTGTCCACTAAAGAACTTCAATGGAATTCTTCAGTGCAGGCTTGGCGATGATCCCTTTTGCAAGTTTGATATAAGAACAGAGGGTTTATTTATTTAGTTTTACTGCAGATTAGTTAAAATTATAGGCTTATTTTATTTACAGTATTTAAAGTTTAGTTTTCTTTCCCCAACAATGAAATATGTGGGAGGGATTACTATGTTACACAATGTAAAATAGATTTTAAAAAACCAAACCAAAGCTTGTGAGTAAAACTGTACAATGTTTGTTCTATGCTCAAGCACATTGCACCATCAAATGAAAAGTGCATAAGTTCTACCATCATGCCCAAAAGGCCTACTGTATGATCCAAAAATCCAAACAGACATGGAAAGTAAATACATACAGGTTTAGATACAGTGCCAAATGAAAAGAAAATACTATGAACTATCTCTGGAAAGCTTCTTGTCACAGGAAGGAGCATGGTTACTTCTGAAGTAAAGCAGCACTTTTCATGTCGGACACAGAACTGCAAAAGAACCACAAATATACAGGCATAAACTTCATTGAACACTGTGTGCATAAACACATTGCAGGATACAGTAAACAAACATGAAGAATGCTTAGTTCTATACTCTAAAAGCAGCGAATAAAATCTAGAATTGAAATAGATAATTAAACTGGAACCCTCTTCCCAAAAGAAAACTTTATGACAAAAAATGCTATCACTAACTAATATTACACAGAAATGAGTTAACTAAAGATCATGTCTTAAATAATGGTGTTTTTACACTTTATAAGCTTTCTATCCTGAAGAATTAACTATAATTTCATGGAACATTCAAGAAAAAGTGGAAGTGCTACCATGCAGTAAAATATTAAAATATGTATTGAAAATTTCAGATGACAATTCTAAGCTTGATGTGTGTACCCTGTGGATCATGTAAAGTGGGAAGACAAAGACATGTCCTTCACATGTTTCTCATTCCTGTTTCACATCTAAAAGACACAAACCTCAGAGCAATCCAGCTTTCAAACCAATGCTAGCACAACACAAAAGCAAATAAAGAAGTCAGGTGTAACAAAGAAGCACAAAAACTTTAAATAATAAAAACAAGAAAATAAATTCCCTCATTATCAGAAACACTTTCACAATTTAAAAATAAAAACACTGACAGTTACATTTTTGCCTTTTAATTTAAAACCAAAATTCAGCTTCAGCCCTTATTGGTAACTTAAAAGATCAGGTGCAGGATAAAGAAACAAGTTCAAAGATGGGAAATCATACCACTTCCATAGTATAAATAGTTGGGGGTCGGAAGAATAATTTAAAAATATTTAATTTGGCAGAAAGACAGATACACACATTTTCTTCCATTTTACTTAGCGGTATGTGTAGCAATATTTTTCTTGAACTACCTTAAGTCCATAACCACTATTTTTTCATTTATGGGCAACGAGGCAAGAATACTCAGATTAGTTACAAGTTTTAAGCCAGTCAGTTTGTGTTATTGTAAGAATGGAAGATTTTAAAAAGGAGCTTACTCTGGTTGTGTCCATAAGTGTTCATATGGACTTAATAAAGTAATTTTTCAAATAGGAAAGTATTATCTAAACTTGTAAATGTCTTTGTGTCAAGAATAAGGAAATCTAATTGGCTTTCATAGATGAATTTATCATAATGGTAATATATAATGTATGCAAAAAACCTACTGTAATGTATCATTAAGGCTAGAGATTTAATTTAACAAATCAAAAGATTCAAGCTATAGATATCTATTTAGGTTTTTTTACACATAGCCATCAGCAAATGTATCTTTGGCCCTTTGCATTCATGTATTTCAACAAAGTCTATATATAATCATGCCACACAATAATGAAAAATTCTACATACTATATTCTCACCAATTACAGAAGTTTTATTCCTTTGTGTATAATGATGTAATATTTACTGAATAGCATCCCATTATGTGATCACGCAATGAAATTACAGTATTGTAATGCATCCTGTGTATGCAAGTAGGCAGAGTGAAGGCTGCTGTGAGAATATTAAAGGGACATGATTAACTTAATCATACTTATCTGAACATTTTGTACCTACTATTATTGTAACACCTAAGAACACTCACTAGCTGAAATTACAGAAAATACATTCATCTCTGCTCTGCAGTTTGCACAAAGTGCTGTAAAATGCACAAACTAAACAGTTTTCATTATTTCCCCTGCTTTTATTGATCTTTCACATGATAATATGAGAAGAATGTTTTTAAAAAGAAAAATATGATTGTGAAACCACAAAAATTGGGAGATTAACTGTGGAGAAGGTATAGCACCCAAAAATACTTTTAACTCATTATTTGAAATTTCCAATTTCAAACTGATGGTATACTTTTATTTAACTGAAATTTTTAAAATCTTGGCCTTGATTCATTAATATAGATTTTTCCTGACACTAAACACATGCCTCTCCTTCAGATCACTAACATCTTACACTTCTGCTTCCTCCATCCTGGCTTGGGATTGAAACATGGCTATTATGGTTTTCAAGTGCCAATCATATTCACAACACTTGCACAAAACCTTCAAAAGACAAGCCTGGGAGCTTAAATTCATAACTTTGCTACACACTGAAAATCATGGATTTAATAAAGACATTGTATTTATGGCTTATTAGAACAATCTGTAACCCACTAAAACCACCTTTTTTGTTTTATGATTGCAAAGGTGTTAACTGGCCACTTCATCACTTCTCTTACAATATGTGTTAACTACATATGCTAAACAATCTGTTCCACTTTGTATTTAGTGGTGACACTTTGGGTATGTCTACACTGCAATTAGACAACCATGCCTGGCCCATGCCAGCTGACTTGGGTTTGCAGGGCTAGGACTAAGGGCCTATTTACTGTGGTGCAGATGTGTGAGCTCAGGCTGCAGCCCAAGCTCTGGGATCCTCCCACCTCACAGGATCTTAGAACCTGGGGTCCAGTCCAAGCCTGGACTTCTACACCACAATTAAACAGCCCCTTAGCTTGAGACCCACAATCCTGACTCAGCTGGCATGGCCCAGCTGCAGGTGTATATTGCAGGCCAGATATACCTTAAGAGTATCTTTCCCAGACCTGAAGAAGAGCTCTGTGTAAGCTTGAAAGCTTGTCTTTTTCACTAACAGAAAATGGTCCAAAAAAATAGATTACCTCATCCTCCTTGTCTCTCAATCATATTCAGAAAGATTTGAACACATCTGGAAGGCAGCCTAGACAGTGTCTGATTGAATTTCACATTAGTAAGTATTTCCATTTTAGATCTAAAAATCATACATTGACCCATATCTTGCTGGGTAATGAATTACAATGTACTAAATATAAATCACTAAGCCCCTTTCATTACCAATAACATAAGGATGGAAACAATGGTGAATTGTGACAAAGAACAACAAAAGGATTTTAGACCACATCAAAAATAGTATGAACAAAACAAGGGAAATAATTATTCCCTTGTGCAATACCATGAAAAGACCCTGTCTGGAACTGTGGGTCTAGTTTTGGCAACTTGCCTCTGAAGGGGTACACAGTGTCACTTTGTATAAAAATGCTTTAATGAAATCCAGCGAATCTCCATTAACCTCAATTAATTTTTTGATTCTATCAAAAAAGCAATCACATTTGGCAAGATCTGTTCTTTACAAACATATGCTGTTTGTTGCTTAGTATTCCATTTACCTATAGATGAACACAGATCTTTCTCAATGTTTGTTCCATTATACCACTAAGTACTGAAAACTTATGCTTGACTAAGGACTGGGAATGGCTGAGCCATCACAAACATTGAATCTATCTCCCCTTGTAAGTATTCTTACACTTCTTATCAAACTGTCTGTACTGAGCTAGCTTGATCATCACTTCAAAAGTTTTTTTTTTTCCTCTTACTTACTTGGCCTCTCAGAGTTGGTAAGACAACTCCCACCTGTTCATGCTCTCTGTATGTGTGTATATATATATATATCTCCTCAATATATGTTCCATTCTATATGCATCCGAAGAAGTGGGCTGTAGCCCACAAAAGCTTATGCTCTAATAAATTTGTTAGTTTCTAAAGGTGCCACAAGTACTCCTGTACATTTTAGAGAGGATCCGAAGAAGAACTATATAACTGTTCACTGGAATGAAGGGTCTTGGCTAGGAGGATAAACTGAAGTCATATTTTTAAAGTAATTTTATTTTTAACATTAGTTTTAAAGACTTTTTTGAATGGCAAATGCAATGCAAAGTATTTTGATACCAATCACAGAGCTCCACTAAATCATCCTTTCCCCCCCTGCATAATGTGATGCCTCACTGGAAACAGCCCCAAGTTGACTGGCCTTTTTAGCTATTTTACTGCATTACATATTCACATCTAATTTGTCCTAGGTCTCTTTTGGCACTGGTACCTTTGAGGATCTTCCCTTCCACTCACCTAAATGCATTACCTGGCATTTTTACCAGTTAGAGCTCAATTTATTAATTCCTCCCTCTATTTCATACCGTTTATAGCCTTTCTGCTTTACTAGTTCTCACAACACCTAATTTAGTACCAACTTCCAATTTATTATTTATCATTTGTAGCATTATAGTGTCTAGAGGTCCTATCCAAGATCAAGGCCTATTGTACTAAGTGTTGTACACATATACAATCAGATAGAGTACCTGCCTTGAAGACCTCACAGTTTATTTAGACTAGACAGGCAAAGCGGGAGAAAAGAAACAAAGGCATAGAAAAGAGAAGTGACCTGGCCCTAGATCACACAGAAGATCAGCAGCAGAGCTGGCAACAGAACTCAGGTCGCCAAAGTCCTTGCCCACTGCAGTAGACTAAGCGGTCTTTCCCAATTCATTAGCATGTTGTTCTATCCACTCAACCATACCAGTAATGAAGCTATTAAAGACCAAACAATACAATAAGTTCAACAAGACCCTACCAGACATTCCAACTCAACACAGTAGTTATTACCTGTGTTTAGTCCTCCACAAAGTAGATAATCAACATGTCAGTGCTCAAGCATATTTGAGAGAACCTGACACTTAGTATAAAAATGCTTTAATGAAATCCAGTGAATCTCTATTAACCTCAACTAATTTTTTGATTCTATCAAAAAAGCAATCACATTTGGCAAGATCTGTTCTTTACAAACATATGCTGTTTGTTGCTTAGTATTCCATTTACCTATAGATGAACACAGATCTCTCTCAATGTTTGTTCCATTATATCACTAGGTACTGAAAATGGCAATTGCTAGAACTGTTATAATATTTTTATTTTCTCCTCCAATCCTTAGTTCTAAACAACTTCAACAACAACTGCCAGAGCTTTCTCATGTTATCCAATTCCCTTAATATGCATATTAGCCAGATGTGCTGGACTGAATACTTTCATATTTTTTAAGTATTCCCTTCTCTGCTTTTTATCAAGAGTGCAAATTGTGCCTCGATATAAGGGTTCACTGAAGATGATAGCCACTTAATAAGGACTTTTAGTAGTGAACTATTTTTCTGCTTGAGAAACTGTATTCAGGACTAGAAAAAACTCAACTAATTATATTGACAAGATTCAGTATTATCAAGACTTCACACAGAGCTGCACAATGTGCTATTATCACAGAACAACCCTGCCCACTCTTTTAGGGAAAATAGAGGTCCCTAGCAAAACAAAAAAGTCATTTGATTTTAACATACTTCAATAACTTTCATGATGAAATTAACACTTATTTTTTTCTGTTTTTCATTTCTTGACTCAACCTTAACAGCAAGTAATCTGTCTTGTATCTATCAAATAGCTAAGACTAGAATCAATGATAGCAAATCAGGTCAGTTATCACTAAACACACATCTGTGCTTCTAGAAAGTGGCATGCTGCCCCAAAATCCTCACTGTTATTCTGGTCTTGATCAAGATATCCTCAACATTTCCAATGAAGAGAGACTACCTTCAAAAAAGCTGGTAAAACATTTTACCCTGAAATTCAGGGATGACGTTGAAATTCTTATACAAGAATGGTTAATGATAGCAGCAAATGGCTCCAAGGAACTGCAACATCAAAGCCTGCCTGAACAGATTGTTTAAAAGATCTAATCCTCCATTAATAATCCTTTGAAAGAACTGTCTACATGCCAGATAACAGACTAACGTCTGAGAACATTTTGGGTATTTTTATATTGCACTTGGAGATGTGACTGCAGCTCATACAAACATACCCAAGACCGTTTGAATACCAACAGCAGTGAAGCCATGGCTGCATGGGCTAGCCACCCAAGTACACAGCCGGGCTCTCTGGCAGGCTTGTACTCAAGTTGGCTAGCCCATTCTGCAGCTCGTGCTGCTGCAGCTTCACTATTAGTACCAAGCTAACTAGATTGAACCTAGCTCAGGTATGTCTACACATGCTGCAATCACAGCTCCGACTGCAGTATAAATATACCCCATAGTCCTCAAATGAAGCCTAATGGAGCGCGAGACCACTGACACCATCTGTGGAGGTCGTCATGCATCAGGTGGTCTTGGTGGCAGAGCAATGGAGAGATTGTATTGCTCCAGGAACAGCTACAGAATATCTCACCACTTGTTGACATTGAAGCTTGATGCAGAGGAGGAATATTCTCCAACTCTCAATTCTGAGTGACGTCAGTGCTGAGGTTTAGGTGACATCAACATAGGTGCCTACAAAGCCTGGCAATGCCAACTGTTCATGCTTCAAGAATAACAGAGGTACAAATGCTTCCTTCAAGTCTCCCAAATAGTGATCATGCTTTGAACTATTCCTTAACTCAGGGAATTTATTCTTTTCCAGCACAATGGCAGATTTTGCACAGGCGGGGGTTTGCGTGGTGGAAGCCTACTTATATTGGCTGCTTCTGCTTGAATGGTACTGGCAGCTATCAATGAGCAGTCCCTGAATGGTGGTGGAAACCTGCTTTTATTGCCTATCCAGATTATCAAAGAAGTTCATAACACTATAGTACAATACCTATCCCTAGATCTGAAAGTGCTTTACAAAAAAACAGCTAAAACGTCTTTGGATTCAATTTTAAATTGGTATGCTGAATTTAAAACAGATCATTTGTAAACTTAACAGTAAATTGTTTAGATAGGAATTGAAGCATGTCTCAGGATACCATCCAGCTATAACTAACAGGCTGAGTTAGGCACATCATGTCATATCCTCGTCAAACCATTTAGATATTACTTTAAATTGCTGCACTCCTTGTTCTGCTGTAAAAGCGCTCTGTATTTTGGATCTACTTCCATGTGAATACCAATTTTTAAGATCCAATTTGGAAATAGCTCCTCTGTTTGATCAGGAGAATGAATTCCACATCTTTACGAGGAAGTCTGACGCAGTTTTCTGGTATTGATCCTCATGTAAACATGCAGTACAGAGCTGGTAACAAAACCATTAGGAACTCATCCTCACTGTTCATTTGTAGTGGACTATCCTCTTCATTCTGCTCTGACCCCTTCCACTCATTTTGAGTGAACCGCTTGCTATTCCCCATCAGTCATGAGTCCAGACTGGAAGAGTAGTTGTGTACGAGAACAGGCAATTTAAATTTAACAGAAGATGTTCTAATCTGGGATTTTGCCCATTCTGGTCTACAGTTTTTATACGTTTATGGTCATTTATGGTTTGAAGCATTGGAAGAGTTTCAGCTGGGGCTGTGATGCACTTTCCAAGATTATATAAGGGGATGAGTGAAGATACCAAAAATCAGAGTCATCAGTTGCTTTGGTGGCCCTGTGGGTGCAGTTAACCCATCAGTCATGACTCCAGATTAGGAGAACGTGTGTGTAAAATGTGCCCATTCTGATTAGTATTTAATTACTAAAAATTATTATGACATTTTAAACATCCAAACTTCTTTCAAAATAGACAAATTATTTTCTTCCCCTAAGAAATACAAATACTAAGTAATTTATTTCTTTCAATGCAGGGTTACTAAGTTGAAAAATAAACTCCAATAGTATCACTAGAATTTTTTCAGACTAATTGTTCTACCTGTCACATGAGAAAAAACACGTAATTAGAAGTTCTAGACAAAAAAGCAGCTTCTGCTATTTACTCTACATGAGCTAAAGCAAGGCTAGAGAATTCAGACAAGACAGATATTCTAGAAAGATTGTGAAGTCAAAATGTTACGCATTTGATAAAAGCTCCTGGTTGGCTTTATTTTAAGAAGACAGGAAATCAAACACAGACTGAATTCAACCATCCTGCAAAAGTCATCTGTTTGACTGGATTTTTGGAGAGGACAGAACAAAAAAAAAAAAAGATGGGGAAAGAGTGTTTGTGGATGACTAGCTAGCAGTGTTCTTGTTGTAATGATTATTTTAATACTGCTGGGCTTTTTTGTAATATTAAGTTGTGTGTTAGGGGGCCTAGCACATTTCACAGTCATCTTTTATTTTTATTTAAATTGCAATAAAGTCAGCATCTTGAGTAAATTTATTGATAACTAAACTGTGAGGATTTGTAAATACTTGCGAAGTCAGAGCAATCAAAATTATGAGCAGAAAATACAAGAATTAGATTAGAAAAATACAACCTAATAGGTATGAAGAGAATAAATCAAGTGATATTTCATTTGAAAACAGATACTTGGAAAACAGTAACACTAAAAATCAAGGATAGCAAGTTAGAGATGAATGTGCAGTGTATGATCTGGCAACAAACAATGGTAATGCAATTTTGGACTGCATACGAGGCATCACATCATGGAGCAGGGACACTGCAATTCCATTTACACACTATGGTCTAGATCCTACGAAAACTTATGCCTATGCTTAACTTTAAGCATTGAAGTAAATGGGACTACTATTATGTACATGCTTAAAAGTAAGCACAAGTGCTTCCACATGCCTAAGTGAGAGAGGGAAGCAAGACTGTGCCTGAATTACCACATTCTGTTCTGGGCATCTTAATACCACAAAGATGCAGACAGGGGCGGCTCTGGCTTTTTTGCCACCCCAAGCAAAAAACGACGGGCCCGCCGGAGCAGCAAAGGGAGGGGGGACAAACTGGCCGGCTGGAGTGGTGAAGGAAAGAAAAAACAAAAACAAAATACCTGCGGGGCGGCGGGAGCGTGGGTGCAGGGGGACTCCTGGCCCTGCAGACCCGGGGCAGCGGCGTGCGCACCCCGGCTAGCGGGGGGGGGGGGGAGGGGGGGAGGGGAGAAGAGAAGGGGGGCCCCCAGGGCTTCCTTAAGTGGGGTGCTGCCACGTGGCCCCTCCGCAGGCGCCTCCTGCCGGGAGGGCTCCGCGCCATTCCGGTCGGCAGGCAGGGAAGGACGCAGACTGCCCTCCCAGCTTCCTGCAGGGCGCTGCCCTCCTCCGCCCCCTACACGGCGGCGGGAGCAGCAAACCAAAAAGAAAAAACCCGCAGGGGCGGCCAAAGCGGTGAAGCGCAAAAAAAAAAAAATATAAGGATTAGATGAAATGCCACCCCTTGGAATCTGCCGCCCCAAGCACGAGCTTGCTCCGCTGGTGCCTGGAGCCAGCCTGGATACAGACAAATTGGAGGGAGTTTAAGAGAAAAGACCAAAATAAGTAACGAAGGGATTAACTACACTAAACGTGCATTGTATAGTTTAGATCAAAAATGAAGTGGAGCATGATAACTAAGGGAGAGGAATGATTTAAAATGAAATAACCAGTAGTGATGGAATGAACTAAGAATGCAATTTCAGGTGAAATGTCTAGAATCCTTATGATGATCTCTATTAGACTGTGGAACTGTTTTTCAAGGTAAATGATGATCCCCATTGCCTGACACACTGAAAATCAGACAATGTATAGCACTGGAAAATATACAGCAAGTACACTCAAACCTTTTAATTTTAAATGGAACCAGACAGAATAAAGAAAAATATCCAAGGACATTGTTTGTGGAAGATAGCCACTGATGGACCTGTTAGCCAGAATGGGCAGAGATACAAAACCATGCTCTGAAGTGTCCCTAGCCTCTGTTTATCAGAAGCTAGGAATGGGCAACAGGGGATGGATCACTTGATGATTACCTGTTCTGTTCATTCCCTCTGAAGCACCTGGCATTGGCCACTGTCAGGAGATAGGATACTGGGCTAGATGGATCGTTAGTCTGACCCAGTATGGCCGTTCTTATATTTACTAGTGATCAGAAGGAAAATTTCAAATTTATACAAATCTACAAGCCCTGTATCAGCAATGTGCATTATTTCCACAGATTATTTAAGTAGTTCATTGTTTCAGAAAAACCTGTCTAATACATTTTGAACTATTCATATTTTACTTTGTATACTAGATCTTAAATGATTTGGTTTTGATACTATGATGTCCTATGGCGCTCTTGTAACGTGCTTTAGACCATCTCAAAATAAATTACCGTCACAATGTTTTATTTATGGTGCGACATGCTTAGGGGCTTCTGGGCACATAAAATAAAATTAAAGCATACTTTGATTAGAAGATAACAGACCCAGTAATTCAGGAATGCCACAAGAACAACATTTTAAAACATATTTAATATACCTCATATTAACTTAAAATAAAAGATCCCAGCTAATGCATGTATACTAACAGACATACTCACCCTTTAAAATGTAGTCTGTTAATAAGCTTGGCACTTTCTCGCTGTCCTCTTTCATAGCATAAAGGACTGAAAAGTATGGGAGGGGAAGGGTGGATGAGAAAAAGCAATAATTCAGATTATTAGTCAAATTAAAGATGTTACTCGAACAACCACATTAAAGATACTTTAACTACTCATCTAGATATTGCATCCATATCAATTAGAAAATATGTAATTGGAATACTGAAAAAACGAATGGCAGACACATGGGGGCTGTTCCACACCCCTTTCATATGCATAATTCTAACGTAAATCTATAGTGTATGCACATAAGAGCCAGGGAATTGGTTCAAGGAGTACTGTATAAGACTACTCTTTTTTAAAACCACACTAAATTTTTAATTTTTTTTCTTTAACATGATTAACCATATCAGACATAGGTGTTTTTGTTTGTCATGTATTTCAATGCACTTTTGTTATAAAAATCAATATAAATAGTAAAGAAAACACGAAAACATGGTACCAACATCTCTCATTCCACTTAGCAGCTATCAATATTGTTTTGGAGTTTTAAATCAAGATCTTTACAATTGGGAAAACTCTTTAACAGGATATTGAAATTATAAATCCTTTAATGTTTCAGTATTTTTTCCATGTTATTCCCCCTAGCACTGGGCTTTAGTAGGCCAAATTTACTTTCAGCTGTGCAGCTACAGAAGTTCTGTAAGTTTCACCAGGTTATGTATTATTCTGTATTATTTCACCCTCAGATATGGCTAGAGAAATAATTGTGCCATTACAGTCCCACTTCACCTTTCCCCATCTACTGGAGAAGAATCTGGGACTCCATTCACAGCAATTAAGCATTTGGGAAACAAGGTGGAAGACAAGAGAGCATACTGACATTCCTAGAATGTGGTGGTTCTCTTCTCTGACAGTCTTTAGACATGAAAAGATCGCTGTAGGGGCACATGCTAAAATTGAACTATCCCAGGTAATAACTTCATTAGGGTTGGAGCCATCAGGAAGGAAGAGAAAGTTCCGTCAACTGATTTTTCCAAGCACGGCCCAGGGAGGATACCAAACACCTGACTGCGTTTGGAACAGATTTTGACAGAATTGTTTTGAGATAAGCTTTCTGCCGAGGGTAAACATTCAGATTTGCAGATGGACAAGAGGTGGAGTTGGAATAAAGAATCTGTAGTTATGGTTGTGAACACTCCACTTGCCCAAAAAAGGGCAAGTCTTCAAAACATTTAGTTAAAAAAAAAAAAAAAAAAACTAAGATGAAGTCACAAGTTTTTGATCTAAAGAAGCAGAAAGGGTGAATAGTTGTAAAAATCAAACTACAGTAGAGGGTAAAAGGTAGAGAGAGTTGACCAAGAGGGTGAAAGTAAGTAAAAAAAGAATGCCTATAATTTCAAATTCCATAGTAAAGATTGGGGAGAAATTTTCAATGACACAAATAGCAGTTAATATCAATGGGAAGTTAGATGCTTAACTACCCTTTATCCCTTTGAAAAATGTCCTGATCCAAAGTCTACATACCAACACCATGAATTGGGTCGGAAACTGCCTGTTTGCTATGTGGTCTGTGTGTTTCAGAGTGTAACATATCATAATATTAAATATAAGAAATTAAAGTCTGACCTTTTCTTTGCATATATAAAGACAAACTCCCATCTTTCATAGCCTCCCATATGGCAAAACCTGACATAGCAGAATCTTTGCCAAAAATAAGATATTTTAATTTATTAATTTTTTTTATTAGGTACTTAAATATATTGGAGTTCAAATGCTGTCTTTGTGGTTTCCATTTACTCAAAATATTCAGTTAAAAGTTAAATAGTCTGATAGCTAAAACTGTTGAAATTAATCTAATCCCTTAACAATATTAGAAAGCAAAACATTACTGTGAAGATCCTACATTTAATTTAATAATACTGAAAGTCAACTCTTATATAAGAATTATTTCAGCAATCAGGATTTCACCTAGTGTTTTACAGCCGGTGGCAGTTATTACAAGAAGGAACTCCTGGAATGCGAAAGAAATTCATACCTACAGGAATTTAATTTATGCAGACTGAATAAGCATCATACTACTTAAGTACTAAAAATGTTAGAAAAACTTTTGCAGGCTCCTACTATCCAAGAGGATGCTACATTTATTTCTGAAAATGTTTCAGATCTCTTGGGAACATTCATATGGTTTGAGGAATGCAAAGTGCTTTCTCACTCAGGTTGTGCAAAAATTTCACTCTGTATAAGCTGGCTAACAGTGTTAGCGGTCGATAAGGATAGCCAATAATTAGTGAGAAATGAATTATTAAAAAAACAAAAACAAAAAAACCCCCCAGTATTTGAAAAGAAAATAACACTGAAAAGCCAGACAACAACCATGAACCACAGTAGACTAAACAACCTACTGGCAAAAGGACCCAATTTAGTTAACTTGCCAACTGTAGAACTTTTTTTTTGCAAGCATTTAGAGTTGGATCCGAAAGAGATCAAACTATTAATGAGAAAATTCTACTTTTACATGCAATGTTTGTTTTATGTTTTGAAATAGGCAGCTGTGAGGCTTATAACACAGAATACAGAAAAGACATTTCCATTGCCGGTCCCTGGAGCAGTGGAACTTTAACTATAGGAAAAACCTCTGTTAACTGCCCTGGCTTACTTATGCTCGTCTGTTGCTCCATATTCAACTAAAGAATGTTGAGAAGTATCTCTCTCTGTAAGTGTTCTCAACACAAGAGGAATGAAAGAATCAGAAGCACAGCATTTACTGACTAGCAGCATTTAATAAGCTCCAGAATGCTCATGGGATAATCATAATACCATATGACTATTCCAGAATACTATATTTATGTTGAAATAAAATATTCAGTGTTCGTAGCTTTAAAAACCTGTTCAATATTTGCCTCAAAATTGCACAAGCAAGAAGCCAGCCAGGAAAATCTGCTACTGAGGGCATGTTTACACTAGAAACGTACATCGACCTACGTTAGGTCGACTTACAACCATCACAGTAATTACCATGGTGGTTAATGCCCACATTATCCTCCTTTTGTTGGTGGTGCGTGTCCTCACCAGGAGCGCTTCCACCGATTTAAGAGGGGCAGTGTGGGAGGCTAAGAATCTAGGCCTCTCAGCTCCACATGCAGCTCCCCATCACCAGGAGCCTGGCCACCCCCCCAATGGGCACATGGCTCTCTGGCACCAGAAGCCTGGCTGCCCCCAGGAGGCTCGAGGTCTTCAGGCACGAAGCTCCCTGCTGAGACCCCAGCTGTGGCAAGGAGCGGGGAGCCAAGAGCCCGGGAGTGCAGCTAGGCTCCTGGCAGCAGGAGCCTCCGTGCAGTACCAGGGCTTCCTGAAGGGAGCTGGGCAGGCACAGCCCAACTCTGAGCGGGGAGCCCAGGCAGCAGCTGGTCTGGGAGTGGGGAGACGTGAGGTAGCTGAACTATGAGCAGGTCAGGCACAGCATGCCTAGGAGCCCAGGAGGCAACCGTCTCTAGCTGGAGTCCCCCACCTACCCTGTGTCAGTCTGGCTTTCTTGTCAATTTCACGGCTCCAGCAAGTAGCCATGAAATTGACAAGAATGACAGCCAACAGCAGATGTAAGTAACACTGTCTATATGGACACTGCCTTGCCTTAACTACACCAAAATAAGTCCTATGCCTTTCTTAGAAGTGGAGTTATGATGTTGGTGCAGTAGGGCACTTACATCGGCGGGAGCAAGGCTGTAGTGTGTACACTGACATACCTGTAATTAGATATAAGCTGCCTTACCTCAACGTATCTCTGTAGTGTTGACCAAGCCTGAGTAATAGGATCAGGTTTCAACAAGTCCACAGAAAACACTTACCTCTTTACAGTACACATTTGTATAAACGTTTTTGTTGTTAATGAAAAATGTTATTTGGCTGAGACTTTTGGCTTCCCCTCCCCCTTGACTACTACTGGAATTTTGACATTTTGAACTATGCTTTAGTCATAAGTAAAGGATTATGACCTCATTACAGGATTAAACAGAAAATGAAGTTAACTGTGAGAAAGCGCTAGTTTAAACACAAACCTTAAGTACTAGCCAAGGGAGCATATTGCAGGAAAAGAATGTGTACCTAAGTTACTTTTGTTTAAATGTTCTATTATTTAAAAATTTTATATGTCTCCTGCCAGCAGAAATGCATATAAGATCTTACATTTTCAGAAGTGTTTAGTAATTCTGGGTACTCAAACTCAGACACCCTAAAAGGACCTGCTTTTAAGAGGGTGGGCACTTCAGACATTGTGAAAATCAGATCCCATTAGGGTGTCCTAATTTGTACACACCAAAATAACTGTCACATGAAAAATTAGGCCAAGAAAAGTAGATTTGAAAGTCTCTGAATAGCAATTATTTGACAACTATAATTAATTAGCTCCCCCATCTACTCTCATTCTCAAAAGTTCTAACTTCACTACATAAATGGTTGTCTCAATTCAACACGAATTTGCTGATAAACCCATTAGTACACATAGCATATTTTGAGGGAGCAGGGAAGCAGTGTTGCCAACATTCATGATATTTGGTATTTTTCTTAGGGCTCCTGCAGTCAAGTCATTACATGAGAAGATCAGCTTTTAGTTAAAATAAAAAGTTTCTAGCCCTCAGGGTTTCAGAGACAAGCTTGAAAACATGATCCAAGTGCATTCTAGAGACTCAAAAACTAGAAGACAAACAAGAACCATCCAAAATGTATTATGGCTTAAAAATAGTAATATGATTTTGGGGGGGTCTAAAGCATGATTTTTGAACACTCGTTTTTGGCAATACTAGGTATGGGACAGGAGATCAGCAGGAGAGTTTTAAATAGTTACTCACTTTTGGTTAATGTTTGTAGATCTTCAACACAGGGCGGTCCACTTTTCTTCTCATAAGGAATGACTGTTGTTAAGTACTGTCAAATGAAAAACATGATTATTCAGCGATCACTTTGCTTATAATTTACCCTGCTTGAACTACAAAAAAAATCTTACTTATTTTGTAGAATTACAAGATGTTATCTAATAAGATCAGATATTTTGCAAGAAACAAGTTTCTATCTCAATTGTCCTAAATCTACCTCTGTCACAAAAGTCGGTTTTTAATTTTGTCATAAATTACATAAACACAAACATGAAGGTGTATTAAACATTTAAGAAAGTAACTGTGTATCATTTAAAGTCCCTTACTCTAACAAGTTCCTTCTATCCCGTGTCATGGATCCTAGTGAGAGTCCCTTCCTGGCCACCTACTAACACTACTGTGAGGGGAATTGAGGCCTCAGTGCCCCAGATCCAAAGGGTGCTTTAAGCTCCTGTAGTCTGAACTGAGTCCAGCCACTGCCCCAATCTTAGAGTTCCTATGCACATACTCAGGGTGCAGACCTTCTATCTGTTACTGCCCTCCGAGTGTCAGAACCCACTGTCCAGCTGCCTAGCCCCTCTGGACATTTCAGACTGCCCAGTACTTAAACACACCCCCTCAGCCAGAACTCAACCCCAAAGGTGTGAAGCTTCTGGTTTACAGTTTAACTCCCTCAGGGGGAACACAATAGTTGTGAAGCAGTCAACACAAATACTTTGTTCAATCTACTAACTTTATGCTCTTTATGTTTAATCACGTAAAGCACAAGGCAGTACAGATCACACAAAACAATAAAATGTTCTTGTGAAAACCAGGGTCCAGACTCCCCAAGGGGAAAACAGAAGGTTTAAATTAGGGCTGTCGATTAATCGCAGTTAACTCATGCAATTAAATAAAAAAAGATACTCATACAAGTACTGTTGTGCAATCTCTTTATCGTGAAAGTGCAACTTACAAATGTAGATTTCTTTTTTGTTACATATCTGCATTCAAAAACAAAACAATGCAAAACTTCAGAGCCTACAGGTCAGTCCTACTTCTCGTTCAGCCAATCACTAAGACAAACAAGTTTGTTTACATTTATGGGAGATAATGCTGCCCACTTCTTGTTTATGAACTCCTTGCGGGAAAATTGTACATCTCCGGCTTTATTTTACTCACATTCTGCCATATATTTCATATTATAGTAGTCTCGGATGACCACTCAGCACATGTTGATCATTTTAAGAACACTTTCACTGCAGATTTCACAAAACGCAAAGAAGGTACCAATGTGAGATTTCTAAAGATAGCTATAGCACTTGACCAAAGGTTTAAGAATCTGAAGCGCCTTCCAAAATCTGAGAGGAACAAGGTGTGGCGCATGTTTTCAGAAGTCTTAAAAGAGCAACACTCCGATGCAGAAATTACAGAACCCGAACCACCAAAAAAGAAAATCAACCTTCTGCTGGTGGCACTAGACTGAGATGATGAAAATGAACATCTGTCAGTCCGCACTGCTTTGGATTGTTATTGAGCAGAACTCATCATCAGCATGGACACATATCCTCTGGAATAGTGGTTGAAGTATGAAGGGACATATGAATCTTCAGTGCATCAGGCATGTAAATATCTTGCAACACTAGCTACAACAGTGCCATGAGAACACCTGTTCTCACTTTCAGGTGACGTGAATAAAAAGCAGGCAGCATTGTACCCTGCAAATGTAAACAAACTTGTTTGTCTGAGCGATTGGCTGAACAAGAAATAGGACTGAATGGACTTGTAGGCTCTAAAGTTTTGATTTGTTTTGTTTTTGAATGCAGTTATTTTTTGTACATAATTCTACATTTTTAAATTCAACTTTCATGATAAAGAGATTGCATTACAGTACTTGTATTAGGTGAATTGAAAAATACTATTTCTTTTGTTTTTTGCAGTGCAAATATTTGTAATAAAAAATAAATTTAAAGTGAGCACTGTACTGTTATAATTGAAAATAATATATTTGAAAATGTAGAAAACATCCAAAAATATTTAAATAAATGGTATTTGATTATTGTTTAACAGTGTGATTAATTATGCTATTAAAAGAATATCCTTTCTTCTTAGGACTGCAAGGGAGGGTTTGGACTGGTAGCATTGGTCCAGGACAGTAAGTCACAGATACTTCTTGATAGACTGCAGAATAGGCACATGCAGGTAGGTGTACAACCTTGAGATCCAGGGAGGATTAGAATTTGCCCATCTTCACATCTTGAATAAATTATTTTAGAGACTCTCATCCTACAAACATGACATACCTAGGAAGGATCAACCCATTTCAAGTCAAGAACTGGACAGTCTCCTTGTTTTTGGGACAGTGAAATAGATCCCAATGTCCTTCTCATCTTCCAGGATCAGGGGAATGGGCTGTATCTTTAGGAAATTGTTTAGGGTACCTCAGTTGCCTTTTCGTTGGGCCAATGTGGCACTGTGTAGTAGAATGGAGTTGTAGTACAATGGATCTCACATTGAATCAACTGCATATCCATATACAGTACTATTGTTCAGGACCCCTTTGATGTTATTTAGGCCCAGGTATGAAAACAGTTCCTCAACTTTCTGCAATGTTGGGACTTTATATCCAGACTCTAGAAACTGCAGGTTGACTGGTTAAAATTTGAATGAACTCCTCTGATAATTGTTACTTCCTCCTTTGTCAATGAAAGACTGTACATTGTTAAGGCCAACTGCTTCTGTAAATGGCTATGCCTCCTTTTTACTGGATTATAGTTTCTAGTCTCCCAGCATCTGCTCCTCTTTGAACACAAATTCAAGATTCAGCTTGGCATCTCCTGGGATAGGACTTTGCTCTTTGAATCAGCCAAGGACTGTTGACTTTCTCCAAGTCTTACTGAAAGGAAACTGGTCTTTAAAAGGCAAGTCTGTTGGCCCGGCTCTGGAAGAAAGAAAACAAACACTAGCCACTGTTTTAGCTACATGGCCTCTCTCCTGGAGCCATGGTAGTCTCAATAAAGTGGCAGAATCATGTCACATGTGAACTCACATTGAAGATAGTGGTGCCCAGAAATGGGAGTGTCTTGGTCACTTCACAGTTTTTATCTTTGGCCTTTGGAGATCTGCTAAGTTTCTGTGACCAGTTCACTGTCCCTGGGAAATATATGCTGCATAAATTGAAGATTGTAGGGAAAGGCTTAAGGTCACAAAGATTCCATTCAAAGAGACACCTCATTTTTTCTGTCAAGGAAATCCTTGAGAGCCACACTTCATTCCACAGTCTGTGCTGTCCTTTTCACTGACCCTGACAAGGCAGCATCCATTCTTGGGTTCTCAGTAAACATTTCCACATCTGATGTTCTCAGAGGACAGTGAGATTTAATGCTGCACTTTGGTCATGTTTCCTGTCTAGACTACACCACTCATTGTCCATCTTTTCCGTCATGGATGTAGACATGCAGAGCCATATAAAAGGAAGATGGCATAGGATCCCCTGGCAGTAGCAAACATTCATTCTATGGCTCCAGGGTACATGCTATCATCCTTAAGAGGGTTGGCAGCTCCTCAAAATATGAGGATGTCCTAATTTTGAGACTGAAGGTCAGGGACTGACTCATTCACCCTCTTCTTCGTCATCCTTTGCTTGTCCCATTTCTTCTTTATTTTTGCTCTTCTACAGATACTGAATCTGGACAACTTTGAACTGCCAAGTCTTATGGGGTGCTTGAGGAGGCTTTTCCTGCCCTTCTTTTGAGTTCTTTTCTGGGACTACTGTCCTTTCGCAGGACAGGGGTCAAGTCTTTGTCTGAAATGGGCAGAACTGAGCCTGCACCCATCCTTTACCCATCTTTCTTATTGTGAGGGTTGGAGCTGCTGCCCTACCGCTTAGGCCAAGGTGTAGTCCGGGGACTCCCAAATCTCTTTCTACACCAATGGAGAGTCATACATTGTCGGAGCTCCCTGAGGGAGACCCTTCCTTTTTCACTTCTTCTGCATATGAACCACATTAGGCAACGTTTCACCACTAGACGGCATATCCATTTTTGTGCACCCTACCACCAAGTGCTTTCTGAAAGGCCTCAACAATATTTACCCTGAAGTGTGAGCTCCTACTCTACCATGGGATTTCAGCTTAGTTCTCCAGGGCATCACCAGATGCCTGTTTGAACCATTAACAACATGCTGCTTCTCCACCTGTCAATGAAGATGGCTTTTCTAGTTGCCATTATATCGGCAAGATGGGTGGGAGAATTAGGGTCCCTCGTGGCTGATCCACCCTACACAATATTGTCTGAAGATACAATTACTCTTAAACCACATCCTAAGTTTTTATCTAAGATCACCTCACCATTCCAACTTAACCAACCCATCCACTTACCAACATTCTACACTACAGGTAATCAGGAATTCACACTACATACCCTCGACGTACACAGGGCCATGGCATTTTATGCAGACAGAACAAAACCATTTTGCAGGTCCCTGAAATTATTTGTTTCAATCACTGATCAAACAGAGATGCCATATCCAAAAGGATTTCGGATTGCATCAAGCTGTGTTATCACCAACATAACCTGCAACTCCCTACGGGGATTTGCACACATTCCACCAGAGCAATATCAACTCTGATAGTATTTCTGAACAATGTTCCCGTTACAGACACCTGAAGAGAAGCAACCCTCTGGGCTTTTGCCCATACATTTATACAACATTATGCATTAGAACAGTATGCAACTTCGGATGCACTACTTGGACTCACTATATTATCATCTGCCATGACTTCAACTCCGAAGCCCCTTCCTTCCATAGGAGAGCACTGCTCTGAAGTCACCTAAAGTGGAGCACCCACACGGACATCACTCGAAGAAGAAGAGAGGATTACTCACTGTGTGCAGTAGCTGAGGTTCTTCGAGATGTGTCCCCCTGTGGGTGCTCTACTACCCTTCCTTCTCCCCTCTACTTCAGAGTTTCACAAACTAAATGCTCTGCAGTAGAGAAGGAATGGTGTGTGTGTGTGTTGGTCAGGACTACGTTCTCTATCTGCTGGAGACAGAAACAACTGAAGGCAGAGAGGTAGTCTGACTCTTATATAGGAGGGTATGCCTATCGAAGGTCTTTGGTATGTTTACACTGCAATAATGGGTTGTGACTGCAGCTCACATAAACAAACCTGAATTAGCTAGATCAAAGCTAGCTCAGGACCTGGAGCAATGAAGCCACAGGTTGGGAATAACTATAATCCACGTGCCTGGACAGACACAGATGATCAAAGACAGAATAGGAGTTTACACATTTAATTCCAACTCCTGCATGTAATTTTATACAGTCTAACTGGTCTTTTCCCATCTCTATTTTCTATGATTCAACTATTAACTCCAACACAGATCTAAAGGCTTTTGTCAGCTCAAGTTTGCAAAGGTATCTACTTAAGCCTTAACTAATTTGTGAAGAAGAGTCTGTGTTATGAGAATAAAAGTTCTGGAACAATAAAAGTAATATTGATGGATTAATGTGCTATCAAGAATAAAATTTTCCATATTAGAAACCTGATCTTAGAGACATCTAGTGGTTCAATAAGAGGACTCATCAGCTCAGTAAAAATCACAGTTGTTCCACAAGACTGTAGATTCTCATATATAAGATCCTCATAAATCAGGTAACCAGCGGTGAAAAAGAAATTGGTCTAACTGCATGTGGATACAAATTTATGATTAAAAAATGGATTTTTAATTTAAATATATTTTTATGTTTAAAAATATACCTATTTAAAATTAAATTTGAAATTATGACAACTGATATTATGATCAACACTTAAATATTATTATTCTTTTAATAGTTTATAGTAAGGAATATGTGTTCATTCCAAAGTTTTAAAGAAAGTCAAACCACTGAATTGAAGGAAGTCAATGGCTAAGCACCTGTAACCAGAGTTTGTTGAAGTGCTAAAACCAGCTTTTGACAGCATTAACTTCTTCTGCAGGGGCAGAGAGACTATTTCCTTAATTTCAGTTTTCCCAATAAGGACAGTTCATTAATTCATTCAAAGCTGAGAAATTGAACGGGAGTGGAAAAAAGCAGGAAAACTTGAGGTGAGAGAGGTAGATATCTACTAGATCTAAAATCATGGAGACCAGAAACAATCAGTTCAATTCACTAACCAAAGATAATACTTACTTTGTTTAATAAGTCAGTTAGTTTGAAATGCAAAACATGTTTTAAATAAACTTTTTTCTTATGTATCTAGCTTATTTAAAGTAATTCTAACAGTTTTAAAATCCTGGTTTTGTGCATTTTTAAATGAATTCCAACTTCCATCCAAATGCAGATCAAAACAATTCACAAGTTAAAAAACCAACCAACTTGTAAATAGTAAATGCATCACTGACAATTGTCTAACATAAAAATGCAAAATTAAGAATTTAAATATATGTATGTTAAGCTATATAACTGCTTCAGTGTATAGATAAAGTGAATCCATATTGTCTGCAAAAAGTACCAAATTTAGTGTAAAGGCTATATTTAGTTGCAAATCAACATGTTTTAACGGTTACCAAGCAATGAAAATGTATCTTTTTTGGGAAAATAACTAAAAAGTACTAATACAGCACAAGATTACATTATTTAAATCGAAGTTTCCTGTATGCCTCTTAAAATCAGTGATTTTAATCAATCCACCCTGACCTAAACTGTATTAACAGAAAACACAAAACACGAAAACTAAGGCCTTGGCTACACTTACCCGCTAGTTCGGCGGCTGGCAATCGAACTTCTGGGTTCGACTTATCGCATCTAGTCTGGATGCGATAAGTCGAACCCGGAAGTGCTCGCCGTCGACTGCGGTACTCCAGCTCGGCGAGAGGAGTACCGCGGAGTCGACGGGGGAGCCCACCTGCCGAGTGTGGACCAAGGTAAGTTCGAACTAAGGTACTTCGACTTCAGCTACGTTATTCACGTAGCTGAAGTTGCGTACCTTAGTTCGAATTAGGGGGGTAGTGTAGACCAAGCCTAAGTAAATATGTCTGTAAACCAGATTCAGAAGTGTGGAAACTGATCAGTTAAGTGCATGCAGACAAGAGAAGGATCAACATGAGCCTTGTGCATATTAATCGAGAAGCATTTTCCTAAATTCCTTCAGAGTGACAAGGGGAAAGTGAGACATCAAAACATTCTCCACCATCTCAAGTGCCAACCTGTTGGGTACCAAGATTCCAGATTGAGATCTAAAAAGATGCTCTAGTTCCACGTGATCAAAGCAGGCAAGAACCTCACTCCAATAGGACTGGCTACTACCATCCCCAGCTCGGAGCATGCTCTCTCTCACCCAAAAAGGAAGCTCTGAAAAATATCCTTGAAACTTTGGTGAGTCCTGTACTTGGTTAGAACCATTACTACTTTATAAAGTGGAATAAAAGGACCATGTGAGTTCTTCATCAAAGGAGAGAGAATTTGTGCATTGCCTCTGTGGTCTGCACACTACCATTTTGCAAAACAACTGGCAGTTGTGTGTGGCAAATAGACTTCTTAGATTTACTTCATAAGCCCCAGATCTAAGAATCACTTGTGAGGGACTATTTTCAGTTTGCTGAACTTGTGCCATTGTCATCTCCGTTTCTCCCAGGAAAAGGCAGCTAAGCATGTCTTATGGGGCATTGCCCAGGTCCTCATCACATGGACCCTGACAGAGATAACCTGATCCACTCTTCCTACATAAATTATCACAGACTGATTTCTGATGTCTTTTGGGACATTTAGTCAACAATGCTTCAGACACATACAGGGTTATCCTCGTCTTCAGGATACTAATATAGTTTAGATTTCTAGGGAGGCAATGAGCTGAGTGTGGAACCTCCTTCTGTACACACTACCCTTCACTCAGTGGATTCGTATACGGCTAATACAATATGTACTGAAGAAATATGGAAGTCTCTCTTAATTATAAATTGTTCTCACAATGCCACTATGTCAGAGTATCTCAGGGTGTTTATTACTCAGATGTGGCAAGAGACTGGGTGACTTGTGATCAACTGGGATATCAGGCCGAACCCAGGTTGCCTTGCTTGGTGGTATCTCACAGATACCACACCACAGTTCAATGACCATCTTCTGGCTCAATACCTGCAGTACAGTCAGGCTCTGGTAAATGATCCTGTCACATTCTTGCAAAGGGAATGAAGGCTTTCATGTCTTACAGGGCTCCTACTCTCTCTCGAGGACAAGAAGTGATATGTAGTTTTAGCTTTTTACTATAAGCCTTTGAGACTTAAGCACCCTATTTGCAGCATGGATCAATACTTTGCTCTTTCAAGATGTTGCCCTTGGCTAAGCTGCCAAGACAAAAAACACATGCACTTACATTATGTATGGATATGCTGCTATAGCCACTAGGGATCTTAGGTTATGTGGGGGTTGATTTCATCCCCAAACTCTTTCTGCTGCTGCTGTTTAAGTAAACTACAGGAAGCACCAGGGAACAGCTTGCTGTCTGTACACCAAGTTCTATGGCACTGAAGCCTGATTTCTCCAAAGTCCAGGATTCCATGACACCACAGCTTAGTTAGGTATCCCTCCCCTTTGAAGGGAGAATGGGAAGGAAATTCCATAAAATCAATCTTCCACATATACATTGGGCCTTTTTCCTTTCACACCGGAAGGATAGAATGGGCCCTAAATTAGTTGTTCTTGAGAAATAATCTAGAGAAGTAAATCCTCTGTGATGCTGTATGGAATCTGGGGGACACTTGAGGATATTATGAAAATCAAATTGTAAAACTGTAATGAGTTTTGCCAGATAGGCCATGTAAGGTATCTGCAAAAATGTTATAATTTGCCAGATATGATAATCTCATTTCTGTGTTTGTATCACCTTTGTATTACGAGTTATAGATATGTATGTCTGTCTGCATTTTAAACTTGGGCTATGCTTCTGGGGGACACCCCCAGACAGTTTGGGCATCAGCTCCGCCTAGTCTGCTTGATGGACCATTAAGACCATCAGCTATACAGGTGACCCATTGAGAGAAGGCAGATAACACCTTATAACTCAGCAAGGCATACAGGGGCATGCCTATGGACAGAACTCTAAGGCTTTCAGGCCATGTGCTGGGCAGCTTCTGTTTGAAACAAAGGAAGCAAAGGCAGCATGGCAAAAACAATATAAAAGGCACCTGCATCTTCTCCATTTTGTCTTCAACTCTGGAGGAACTTTGCTACAACCTGAAGCTCTGAATAAAGGACTGAATGACCGATCCAAGCTGTGGATGTATTCCAGAGGGCCTTTCAAGCCAGTAAACTCACCAATACTGCAAGGATCCTGATATATGGACTTTGAAGGCTTTGTATGTATGTGACTATTTTACCATTTAACATCTCTCTTCTTGTTCTTTTTCTTTATAATAAACCTTTAGTTTTAGATACTAAAGGATTGGCTGGCAGCGTCGTATTTTGGATAAGATCCAAACCTATACTGACCTGGTAATATGGCTGAGCCTTTGGAGTCAGAAGAACATTTTGTATATGCGAGTAGAGTTTTAAAATAACTTCTCACTGTACTGGACCTAGGTGCTGATTGGGAGTCAGAGACTGGACTGAAACAAAGGGAGCTTTGTGATTTTTTCTTCTTCTTCTTGATAACCAGTATGGGGGATTAGAAACACAGTTTGTGACTGGTTGGGGAGTTTAAACTGCAGTGTTACCCACCAGTCTTGGGAAGATTTGCTCTCCCTTTTGCAGCCTGCCCTGACCTTGCCATTTCCAGTGAGGGCTGCCCCAAGCACCACTGGGTCACATCCTCAAGTTGACTACATTTTAAGAATCTTGCTGTTTATCAATATCATAAGTACTATACTAAAGATATTACACAGAAACAATTTTTGTACCATTACAGTTCAGAATCTAAATTAAAATATGGTAATTAAATACTACTTTGAAATAAAGGATAAAAGTTCTATATTTAACAAATGACATGATATATTAACCATTATCCTAAATAGTGGTATTCTATGCCATGTATTTTCTTTATTAATGTTTAAATCAATAAAAACACAAACTTACCTTTGGATATATTATTGTATCCAGAATATTTGTATTCCATACAACTGGCTGCTTTTTAACATAATGCAACTGTCAAAGGTGTAAAGATATACATGCAATTTTGTAGATGCAATTCTGTTATTCAGAAGAATGGGCTCTGAATATTGGGGTTTGCTTCTTCTTTATTTTCCTTACTATATGTTACCTACCTCCTTAAGGCTTAAGACTGGAGTGACGTTTCTAATTTGATGTATCTTTCTAAAGTGGGTTTTATATACATGCAATACATTTCAAGCATGCATTATGCTAATTGTTTTTATTTTGGGATGTGAAATAAAGCCTTGGAGGAGGCTGTTATTTCAGTGCATTATGTCATGCACATCAAGACTTGAGTGGTCTTTACTCACTGAGGAGAGAAAAAGACACTATAGGCCTACAGCCACCCTGAACGCAGGAGAGGATGTTGTGAGCATACAGCAGTTATTTTTTCAATCTGAGCACTAAATATGCTTTAGTTGCCAGCTTTCAAGACCTTGATTTCTACAAGAGTAGCAAGCAAAGAACGAGGAAAAGTGAGAGGATAACCCAGCACCTGTTTCTCTCCACCCGAGTTTCCAAACGTGTGGCGGAAGCCATTCTGAATGACATTTGAGATCCCTTCCATGCTGAAGCGCTAAAGATAGCAAAAACATGGCAGAAAAAGAAGGGGACAGAGAAACAAGTTCAAAGACTATTAGTGAGCATTTACCCAGACAACGTAAGTAAGATGAATGCCAGAGACAAGCTGTTAGAATGTGTTACAATATATTTTAACATGTCTGTTTGCTGATCATATGCAGAAGAAAGCTTTTATAGAGGGATTTATGATTAATAAATATGAACAACCATATAAATTAAAAAAAACTGACCTGATTTCATAAAATTTTTTGCACAGAGTCAGAGGCAAAAAACTTTATATGGCAGACCACATGTTTATACATAAGTACATCCACTTAGTTCTTATTTAAAAAATGTTTAAATCTAGACTAAGATTTTAAAATATATTAAGAGTATCTGAAATACTGTAAATAGGCTGATAAAGATCTTCATAGTTTATTTCAGAGACAGCCCCTCTTATAAAGTTATTATTCAAACACTATCATATTTAAAGGTACACTGCTGACATTTAATATTTTTATGAAGTCCGATGGAGTATATACACTACCAATTAAAAATGTTTTATAAAAATTACTTTTACATTATTCTACTAAGAATTTTATGCTTTTGTATTTCCTCTGCTACAATAACAGCAACAATTAACCACAGTAATAATTAACTGTATTCCCATAATTATGCTGATATCAAAAATGAACAAAGTTAGTTAACTAAGCAGCTATATTAATTTCAAGCTCCATTAGAAACACGTGGAAGCCAAGTAAAAATAATCAAAATGTATCCTACCAAATCTGTCCTTTCGTTATTTTCATTCCACTCTTGTTTACTCAAGGAAGGAAGTTTAACAGATCCACACTTCTGAGACTCAGTCTCACACATGAAATTCAGAAGCTGACAAACTAAAAAGTAAGTAACCCCAGGATATTCATAGAGAGCTGTGATTTTATATAAATATAATGTTACACGTGTACATTTCCCTGCATTTAATTTTTTTAAAGGAAGAATTAAATGCTATGTTAATACAATGTTAAGTTTGTAAATTTAACACACAAAATTCAGGAAATGAAAAAGTGAAGGCTCTCAAAGGCACCTTAATGCGCTTTCTTGGAATATACTAAAATATTTTTGTGATTCTAGGCACTCCTGTATCCATATCATACAGACTACTGCAATAATATTTGTACAAAATACGTCATGAGGTATCATATGAAAGTTAATAACACGCTGGTTATTAATAGAATTGTGAAATCCATGTGTTAACCTCATATGTGAAGTTATGAATTCCCTTTGTCTGATGTTACTAAAAATGTTTGAGACCAGACAGCTTAGCCTAGGTGAAGGTGATAAACATGCCTGTCATAGACAAAGGAATGTGGGTTTACCTCAGTATACATACTGGCAGTAAACAAAGCCATCGAGCTAAACTGGTGGGGGTTATCCTGAACTCGAGAGACATTGAATTAATATGGCTCATTCACCCCAGAAAAACACAGGAGATTGAATCCCCAGAAGGGCTTCCTGACTTGGAAGACATCCCTTTGGAGATGTAAGGAACAGAGACAGACTCCATCTTTATCCTTCACCCTAAGCCATTTGATCTCCATGATGGGTCCTAGCCAGCCCGGCCAGTAAAAGCTGAAAAGGAGACTGTGGGTGAGAGAAACCATCTTGAACAAAGACTGCATCATGCTACATTAAGTATTAGTCTTTTAGATGTGTGGTTTCACTTTTATTTTCTTGTAACCATTTCTACCTTTATCCCTTTTATCTGGTATCACTTAACCCATGGCTCATTTGTAATAAACTTGTTTTCTTTCATTATAAATCATCAATGTTGTGTACTTCAGTAAAGTGTGTGCTTCTAGAAAGCTAATAGGTTGGAGTGTTTTATTGTCTCTGTAAAGACAGTGAACCTATCATTTCTCTGGCAGGGTCGAGTGAGATAGACTAGTCTCTGCAGTAGGATGATTTTGGGACAAATATAGGACTAAAAGGGTACTATGGTCAGCTTGCAAGGAGCAATCAGGTTGGGCAAAGCTAGGGTGAGGCTTGTGGGCTGCTGGGGTCAGAGCCCTAACCTAGATCAAAGCTACACAGTCACAATGAACCCAGGATTACATGGCAGATGGTGACTGAGCCTGGGTGAACCCCAGAACATCACAATTTTACATCTTCAAAGTCCTGAATGAACATTAAACTACTCTTCACAGTACTTTTGTTAAGTAGGTTAAAAAAACCTTTATATTCATTTTACAGTTCAAGAAAACAAAGAGCAAAGCGATTTGCCCAAAGTCTATCTGTAAGTAAAGGGCAAAATGGGAATTAGAATATTTGATTACTACTTATCTTGTTAAATATTTGGTTTCAAACACATCTGCAATGGAATTATTCTTGCTACAGTAAGAAAGACTTAATATTTCCAGTTTTCGTCTTTACATATAAAATACCATTGCACTACTGAAGACTTTTGCGTTTTAACAATAGTAGACACTTCTTTGCTTTCCACACAAAATTGCTTGAACTTGCAATTTGAAAATACACTTTTGAAAACTGACCTATTTGTTTAGCTGCCTATAAAAAACGTTACGTGATTAACTTTATGTAACCATTTAAACCTAGGCCTAGGATCCTGGACATATGTAACAATCTATATTTAAACATCTCAACCGAAGTAGGTTTTTCAAAGGTGATTAACTCCTGCAGTCTTCATTACCATCAATGGAATCTGGGGTTGCTCAACATCTCTGAAAAAGCAGGCCAATTCTACTTAGATGTCTAAATATGTATTTAGGAGCCTAACTTTAGGCAACCTAGTTTGAAAATGTCCTATATCAGGGGCTGCATACCTACATGTAGAAGTGTCAAGTCCATTTATTTGAAACTCCAAAATTGAATGGTTTGAGCCACCCCATGTCATTATTTTTCTCTTTATAAAAGTTAATTTAGAATACCACCTTTTGCTATCCCATGATAAAAAAAAAAAAAAAAAAAACGAGTGCATTTTCTATAAGCTTTTAACTGAATTTCCAATATCACTCAGTAAAAACAAGCTAAACCTATTTTATACAAGGAATTTATTCCTTACACATGCTGTTTCTTTTTGAGATTAGAGTTTTCCTAAATTTACTGGTGTATAAAGAGAGTGACTTTTAATTATGTTTGGTATAGTCTTTCAAATTTTAGTCATTTACATACAATTCTCTTAATACCCTTGCTTAAAAACAATGATAATGTTCACCCTCTGATCGGTCCTGCTTATGTCACAAAGACAAGCAATTCTTTCCCTTAAGCTTCAGCTATTCTCCTCTAAGGGTTTGTCTACACAATTTTTGTACTGATTTAACTATACCTGTTTAGATACGGATATAGTTAAAATCTGTGCAACCCTTAAAGTGGATATAGATATGCTGATAAGAGTATTTATATTAATTATAACTTATTTTGGTAAATCTGCAGATATTCAGATTCTAGACAGTCCAAGGTTTCATTAAAAAAAAATTCTATCCTTTATGCTTGGAAGACAGTCTTCTCAATTCAAACTTAAGTAACTCTTTCTAGAACTGAAACAAGAACGTCAAGAAAGATGTGAACTGCCCCGCATTCATCTCACATATGTTAGCTGAATCCTAAATAAGACACTTACAAGGTCTAAAAATGCAGACAGGCAACTGAGCGTGCAGTATGCACATACAATCCCATGCTTGTCAGTACAACAAAGCTTAAGAACTACCACTTTTCAATATTTTTAAATTAAGCTGTTTCAGAATTAAAGAGTATCTTGTTTAGTCAAATAAAATAATTGTTTGAAGAAAAGAGAGACCATGTACTAATATCACACATCACAATTTATATCACTTAAAAGCAACAGGAGACGTGTGACTGAATATCCCAGTTCCATATCCCCTGGGAAGAAAGGGATCTGAGAATTAGAGGCCAAGATGGCACACAGTGGACCCAGAGGTCACAAGATTGCTTCTTGGGAGGTATCCAAATAATTTATTTGCTGTTCAGCTGCTGAATCTCATTCCTGAGGATAAAACCCAGAATAGTGGATCTAGATATCTAACTTCCTTCAAGGAAGGCTACAAAATATATACTCACTTATGCTGGTCGCCTCTGAAATAGTTTACTACTCAATGAAAAATTAATATATATCCCTTGATGAAAGGTGGATCCCTTACTCAATGCAAACAGAGTTTACAAGCGTGCTGCTTTAAATTTGTGTTCGGTTAAAGGGTCAGTGCGCCAACATTATTATTTACCCTGTTCTTCTTTACAGTGGCTAACATTATTGTGATATAAAACCCTTCATAATCTATGACCTAAGTAGTAAAGCAGTTGAACCCTATAAACCTTCCCAGTAGTTACAATTGCTTTCTGTCCTTGTACACAGTGAAGGCCAGACAATTTTCAGTCAATGGCATGATACAAGTCCCATTATTTTCAGCACCCTCAACCTTGTTCTCTTTTCTGTTTGTAACCCTCTTTTCGCTCCTATTCTTTGAAGAGGGTTGCCATATAAAAAGTCTGCATTTGTCAACTATTCCCAAACATCAGGGGGTAGCCGTGTTAGTCTGTATCTACAAAAACAACAAGGAGTCTGGTGGTACCTTAAAGACTAACAGATTTATTTGGGCATAAGCTTTCGTGGATAAAAACCTCACTTCTTCAGATGCATAGAGTGAAAGTTACAGATGCAGGCATTATATACTGACACATGGAGAGCAGGGAGTTACTTCCCAAGTGGAGAACCAGTGTTGACAGGGACAATTCAATCAGGGTGGATGTAGTCCACTCCCAATAATAGATGAGGAGGTGTCAATTCCAGGAGAGGAAAAGCTGCTTCTGTAATGAGCCAGCCACTCCCAGTCCCTATTCAAGCCCAGATTAATGGTGTTAAATTTGCAAATGAATTTTAGTTCTGCTGTTTCTCTTTGAAGGCTGTTTCTGAAGTTTTTTTGTTCAATGATAGTGACTTTTAAATCTGTAATAGAATGACCAGGGAGACTGAAGTGTTCACTTACTGGCTTATGTATGTTACCATTCCTGATGTCCGATTTATTCTTTTGCGGAGGGACTGTCTGGTTTGGCCAATGTACATGGCAGAGGGGCATTGCTGGCACATGATGGCATATATAACATTAGTGGATGTGCAGGTGAATGAGCCCTTGATGGTGTGGCTGATGTGGTTGGGTCCTCCGATGGTGTCGCCAGAGTAGATAGGGGGACAGAGTAGGTAATGAGGTTTGCTACAGGAATTGGTTCCTGGGTTGGTGTTTCTGTGGTCTCAAAGAGAAACAGCAGAACTAAAATTCATTTGCAAATGAATTGACACCTCCTCATCTATTATTGGGAGTGGACTACATCCACTCTGACTGAATTGGCTGTCAACACTGGTTCTCCATTTGCGAAGTAACTCCCTGCTCTCCATGTGTCAGTATATAAGGACTGCATCTGTAACTTTCACTCTATGCATCTGAAGAAGTGAGTTTTTACCCACGAAAGCTTATGCCCAAATAAATCTGTTAGTCTTTAAGGTGCCACCAGACTCCTTGTTGTCACTGTTTGGGAATAACATCACACTACTACTGTTTTTCCTCTGCTTTTGCAAGGATGTAGTAACTGCAGTAGTAGCTTAATCAATACTGACTTCTTACTGGCTTCCACTATATTCACTGGGAATTAATCCCTTTCATCTGGTTTGTAAATGGCAAGAAGAAAATTTGGTTTGATTTAGATATACATTTTGGCAGGTTAATCTTAAATTTTAATGTAGGTTGCTTAGCTGCCTCATCACAGGCACCATATCAGCATATTAATTTTTAAAAAATATTCTCTAATCTATTATTGAGTGTATTTTCTGTTACCTGGTATACTTAGATTTGCTACTACTTACACTGTAAACCCAGCAGAAACAAAGTAATATTCCTATTTAGCATTTTCAGAATTAACAAAACAAAGTTTGTTGAACAGTCTAGGTTCCTCAGGGTAGGTGTTACTTGCCTTGTTTTGAATCAAATAAAAGTGATTTTTACATGATCCTGTAAACTGTCTGAGCATACCTTAAGTGGCAGTTTTGCTTAACAACTTTCAGATATACAGTAATTTTGATCTGACAGCAAACGCTTTCTACTAAAAAATTATACTACTACCATTTACATTCAATTTCCATTATTTTATGGTAGGCTAAACAACTGAAGAATACTTCTTATGTTCTCCTTCCTCCTCTCTCATTAACGAATAGTATTATGCACAACTTCTAACAAGTACAGGGGTTAACCGTACTTCTTCCGTCATCATATCAGTTTGATAACATCACAATGTGAAATGGGTGTGCACCTTTTCTTTCCCAGTGGAATGAGTTACAGAAATAAAGAGAATTATTTAGGTATAAACACTAGAATGCATGATAGGAACCATCACAATTAACCACAATGTTACATTCTACTGTCTATTTAAAGTTTGCAGAGATAAACCATACACTGCATTCTGATTTAAACAAACTATAAGGAGTATACAAAACATCAGTATTACCTGTATATTAGCACCCAAAAAATTAAAATAATGAAGTAATGTGAAATTTCTGTTTGGATCACATAACAGTGGCAATACAGTAATCTAAAATTGGATCTTTTAACACTAAACTGGACAAAGTGTTCAAAAAGAATACTGTAAAGAAAACAACTGCATTGGGAGGAATCTAGACTGGATGACGTAATAGGTCTTTTCCATCTCCAACTCCTGTTATTTTAATCCTGTCAGAGACTTTTTTCCTTTGGTTGATCGCATAGTTTATAGAGAGCAAACCAAATTTATCTGTCTTTGTATATTAAACTTTAAGCCCAATCCTACTCTCATATCAGTTAACAGGAACTTTGCCACCGACTTCAGTGGAACCAGCACGAGGTCTATATTTCACTATTCATAAATTTTGCATGCTAGACTCCATCAGATTAATTAAGATTTGTACAGCTATATCAATGACAGTACTGTACTTCCTGCATGTCTAGCAGGGATATGTGTTTTACTGCCTACACAGTCAAAATCATGAGGCATGTACACCTCTCTGATGAGCAATGCACAACTGATTTTGAGCCAGAGTGTAAGTGATAAAGTTGCTGGGAAAAAGCTAAAAGTCTGGTATGTTCCTTTTCATGGTTCCTAAGTCTCGAGGGAAAGAGCTAGGCATTGCCTATGCTTGAAGGTAAGGGGAAAATTTACATCATTTACTAGGTGTGAGAGGTATTTATTACTACTTCCTTATTGGATAAATGTACACTATGAATAACACTTAACCCCCCCCAGAATTCTGCATGTATCTCTATATAAGTATCACAAAGACTCTCTTACTGTTCCAGGCATATGACCTCTTTCTTGTTTGCCATTCTGAGGACTACCATTTTTCAGCTTTTTCTTCTTCTTCACTGTTTCTTTGTGTTCTCTCTGTTTGTTTTGTACTTCGATGAGAACAGAAATGAAGCTATTTTTCACTTCCTTTTCAAACTCCAGCTCATCCCTTAGAGCCAACTGCTGTACCAGCTCCTCAGAATAATCCTTAATGGCAGTCTCAATTTCTTCTAGTAGTTCATTTAGTTCAGCGACCGACAGTTTTTGTACTTCTGTTAGAAAATAAAGACAAAGTGAGAGTATGTTCTGCATAATGTAGAAAAAGCAGTGTCAGTTTTTTAGGCATGGGGAGATTATCAACAAAAAGGATTTTTAATCATCCCAAGAGTTTTGATAATTTACACTTCCACCACCAAAAAGATGCCATAAAAAATTCTAACACAAACACACTATGTGCTTCGTGGGGATACAAGTTCACCATGAGCTTTTTTTAGGTTCGCTATTAAAATATGAAAATAACCACAGCTTTTTGATTACTCCAGAACTTGGTGCAAAGTTATACATAATTTGCAAATACAGGATGACAACTATCCCTAAAGAAAGTGTGGTGAAGCTGCACAAGAACCATCTCCTGACATGACAATCTTGCTATCAGTTTATGTCTATTTCTCTCTCTCTGAAAAGCTATTGAAAAAGTTATGGCAGGACAACCCATGGTCATTTCTGGAGTCTGCACATTTCAGGCCTTGTATGATCAAGAGCTCTACTGGGTGATGAAATTCTAACTATGGATTCTGTTGCTGATTCTTTTAAATCCACAAGAAGCTTATGTAACCAGTGATCACAAGATGTTGCCGACATCTGCAAACTGTAGGAAGAGTGGATGAGTCACTCAACTGGCTTTGCTCCTTTCTTACAGATCCCACACAGTAGTTTTGGGCAACTGCTCATTTGCTCCAAGGATTCTCACAAGGGGTGGTACAACAGCCTACTTGTTCACCCTGAATAGGAGGGGTGACAATCAGATCAGTGGAAGGCTAGTAAGAAAATAGGGCTGTGATATATTTAGCATGACAACAATACACAGCTCCGTGTCTCTTTCTCTGTTCAGGCTCTGTGGTGGGGAATGGATGATTTCATGTCTCTGAAATAGGGACTAGATCAGTGGTTCTCAAACTTTTGTACCGGTGACTCCTTTCACATAGCAAGCCTCTGAGTGCGACCCCCCCCCCCCTTATAAATTAAAAACACTTTTTTATATATTTAACACCATTATAAATGCTGGAGGCAAAGCGGGGTTTGGGGTGGAGGCTGACAACTCGCGAGCCCCCATGTAGTAACCGTGTGACCCTCCTGAGGGGTCCCGACCCCCAGTTTGAGAAGCCCTGGCTAGATGAAGGCTAGATGACACTCAAACCAGACAAGAAAGAAGTGATGTTGGGTCAGCTGTGGGGAGTATCAAAATACAATAGTGAAAGTTATACGGGATTCTTGACAGAGGGAGCATGTCCACCATTTGCAACACAACTTTGCCTTTTAGAGTATTGTTAGCTCCCAAGTGGCTCAGGTAGTAGGTGTGACAAAAAGGAATCAGCAGACATGTTCAGATTAAAGCCTGCTTGATTTAAAAGGGAAGATGCTGATCAACGGATATTCTCCATGAGCATTCTGGCTGTAGAATTCACTCCCGCACCTAAGTTTGCCAGAGCTGGGATTTGTTACCACCTAGACATGCCACAAAGCCCGTTTTTTCCCATTGGCATTTGGCGAGCAGGTCAAAGAGGGGACCTGAAGAATATGATACATATAGTGTGATGAATGAGATGGATATTATTGTGTGGTCAGGTTCAATTATCAAATATTTTGTAGATTTTATATTGTTGCAAAATTGTTTTAAGGGTGTTAAACTGCCACCCCTATAGATAGGTGCTAAAAAAATTAAATATATCTACAAGTACAACTCCCGCAAGTAGCAGAGGATATAGCTGAAACGTGATTTAATTTCTTCAATCACCCAGTAGGAAAATTAGACTGGAGCTAGCTCTTCTTCACTCCCTTGCTAAGGGGGAAATCATCAGCATTACCGTGGATGGCTCTTCATACTGGCAAGGGACTAAGGGGCAATCTTTACATCCTCAGAGAAGCTTAAGCCTCAACCGACTTTAAAATCTTAAAGCTATTTAGGTTTAACGCTTAAGAAGACTTTAAAGTGGTTCAAACTGCCAAAGGCCTTTAAAACTGTTTAAGGTGCTTATAGCACTCTACATTTTCAGCACGTTGGCTGTGGCCTCTACTTAGAATCATAGAATTGTAGGACTGGAAGAGACCTCGAGAGATCATCTAGTCCAGTCCCCTGCACTCATGGCAGGACTAAGTATTGCAGACATCCCTGTCTTGTAGCATAGCATCTTGGTTATGTCATGGTCAATCAGTTTCTGAATAACTTGGTGTCCCAATGTGTCAAAAAAAATTGCAGGGATGTAAACATTCAGTAAAATCAAGTCTGATTGTCAGTGCTGGCAAAACAAACATGCCAACCTAGGTCAAGGCATTCTGATGATGTAAATGGCAACTAGAAGAGAGTGAAGTTCTCAAATGCAGATTAATTCTGAAATTGCTTTGCAACAGAAGAAACTGAGGTAATAACCGCTTTCTGTTGGGCAATGACCTTAGAAGATGTCAGAGTAGATTCTGAGGAATTGGCAAAGCAAAACTAAATGATTTTTTCAGGCAAACCAAGGCATCAGTTGGTCAAAGCTGACTGTTCATCCATAAAACAAAATGAACGACAGGAATAACTGATAAGGAAGAGCAAAAATAATAGCATATGAAATACAAAACAACGCTGAATATCAAAATGTCTCTGAGAACACCTGAATCTTTTGGAAAATGTGGAAGCCTTACTTAATAGGCTTTGAAGTCTATGCCTTGGATTCCCCATCTCTGAAATACAGATTTTGAAGCCTTAGAGCAGTGGTTCTCAAATTTCATTGCACCACGACCCCCTTCTGACAACAAAAATTACTACACGACCCCAGGAGATGGGGGGGGGAAGGGGGAGCGAAGCCTGAGCCCACCCGAGCCCTGCTGCCCTGGGCAATGGGGGCCCAAAGCCAAAGGGCTTCAGCCCCAGGCAGTGGGGCTCGGGCTTCAGCTTTGGGCCCAGACCCCAGCAAGTTTAATGCCAGCCCTAGCGACCCCAGTAAAATGTTTGAGAACCGCTGCCTTAGAGAATGCTGCCTGGGATTGCCAGAGACCAGCCAGGACAGTACAGTTTGCAGTCTAAGTTTGATATACACTAAAGACAGTGAGTTATCTTGCCAAACACCAGGTAGTTTTGTGGAGAGGCTTTGGACAATACAGACCCAGAAAGCAGAAGTGAGACTGCTGTCAAAACATTCTAAATCCAACGAAAACCAGAATGATGTGGTGACATGTCTTTTCCCAGAGGGCAGTTTTGAAGCGTAAGCCAGCAAAGCACAATCTTCAGGGGCATAACTTAAGTCTTTTTAGCCAAGAGTTTCATTTAACTGCCATTCAGTATATCATGGTCACACTATAAATGTGAACTCTCCTAAGTCTTCCTTTTTTGCAAGACAAAGAAGGGAATCTAGTATTTTCCTTTGCCACAGAATAAAAGAAACAGTTACTTACTGTAACTGTGGTTCTTTGAGATGTGTTGCAGACATGTTTTCCACTTAGGTGTTTGTGCTCCTAGTGTGCCAGAGCCTTTTGCCTTAAAATACTCAGAGGGGCGGCGCTCGTGCCTCGTGGCCCCTCCCCTGGCTATGAGGCAGTGCCGCCCTCACCCCTGCCAGTTCCTTCACACCGAAATCCCATGAGAGGAGACTCCTATGCAGAGGGGAAGGAGGGAGGGTTGTGGAATACACGACTGCATCACAGCTCAAACAACTAAAAGTAATTTATTTTTCGAGTAGATGCAGATGTGTATTCCACTTAGGTGACTCAAGTAGTATCCCAATCCGGAGGCAGGGCTTGGAGTCTTCTGAAATAGGGATCGCAGGACCACCCTTGCAATGCCTGGGTCTGCTCTGGAAGATGCAGTAAAATAGCATAATAGTCATCCATACATATGTTTACGGACCATGTGGCTGCCCTGCAAATGTCCAGTTTGGAAATGTCACCAAGGAACACTATCAACGTCGCTTGTGCCCTTGTGGAGCGAGACCTGACGAGGAGGCGTAGCTGAAGCTCTGTCATACGCAGTCTTAATACAGGATGTTATCCATCTAGAGATGGTCTATGCTGAGACCGCTTGCCCTTTCATGTGGTCTGCATATGACATGAACAGACAAGGCAAAACACCAAACAGTCTAGTCCTGTCTAAAGCTAGACATTGCCAGACATCCAGAGTATGGAGGTGCTGTTTCTTTGGGGAGGAATGTAGTTTAGGGAAAAAACAGATAAATATGCCTCCTGATTCAGATGCAACGGAGAGACCACCCTGGATAAAAACTTCAAGGGTGGTCACAACGTTACCTTTTGCTTGGAGTATTGAGTGTAAGGCAGCTCAGCCATCAGAGCCTGCAACTCTCACACCCTTCCTGCCGATGTGATGGCTATCAAGAATGTGGTTTTCTGAGACAGGAGGGGCAGTGGACAGGATGTAAGAGGCTTGAATGGAAGGCCAATCAGATCCATCAGAATCGTGTTTAAGTCCCACAGGGGGACCAGATCCCAATCTGGAGGATGGAAGTGGAGAAGCCCTTTCAGAAAACTTGACACCATGTCATTGGAAAAAACTGACTTCCCTTAAATAAGGGGATGAAATGCTGATATTGATGCCAAATGCAATTTCAGTGAACTGAGCGCAAGGCCCAATTTCTGAAGATGTAGTAGGTACTCCAAGATGTCCTGGATGGAAACCCCAGTCAGTTTGGGTCCCACACACCAAGAACCTCTTCCACTTCACTAAGTAGGATATCCTTGTGGAGAACTTCCTGCTATTGAGTAGGGCTTGCTGGCCAACCACCGAGCACTGCTCTTCCTCTTCATTCAGCTAAGTAACAGCCACACCCTAAGGTGCAGGGAGCTGACCGCAAGATGGAGGGTGTGGCCGTAGCTCTGAGTGAGCAAATTGGGGTGGAGAAGCAGCATTATGGGAAACTGAACTGACAAAGCAAAGAGGTCTGGAAACCTTGGCCACCCTAGAGCAATTAGGATGAGCTTGGCCTGATCCGCCTTGAGCTTGAGGATGACTTAAGGAATAATCAGAGTAGGGAGAAAGGCATACAGAAGAGCTGACTGCCAGCTGCAGTTGAAGGCTTTGGAGAGGGAGTCTGGACCAATGTCCCCCCAGAATAGGCACCACTTTCTGTTTTCCCTCATCACAAACAGGCTGATCGTGGGGATGCCCCACATTGCAAAGATGACCCAGAGGACACTGGCCTTCAGGGACCACTTGGTGCTCAGAAAGAAAACCTTGCTGACATGGTCCGCAGGATGATTTTGCACCATGGGCAAGTGCTACCACAGTGAGGTCTTCTTTGATGAAGAATTGCCACAGTTGATCACCTCTAGGCAGAGTAACCTGGAATGTGTGCCCCCATTGTTTGTTCACCTACGCACAGACAATGCCACTGCAACATAATATGTGAACTACTGAGTGTCTGATACAGTCCTGGAAGGCATGACATGTGCAGTGAATGGACCGAAGCTCCAGCATGTTGCTATGGAGTAAGGATTCCTGTTCTGATCCTAGACCCTGCACCCTCAGCAAGTCCAGGTGCCCCCCCACCCCAAGAAGGGACGGGTCAGTAACCACTGACTTTGTTGGAGAAGGCCGAGCAAAAGGGCTCCCTTGGTACACATTGCATGGGAACACTCACCAATGTAAGGAGTCTAGGACTAGTGGGGGAAGGCGAACTAATCTGTCCAGAGAATACAGGGCAGGGCGGTACACTGTCCTGAGCCACATCTGAAGAGGCTGAAGGTGAAGCCTGGCAAACTGGACCCCCTTCATACTAGAGGACGTGTCCCCAGCAGGCTAAGACACACCCAGACTGTCGTTGTGAGCTGAGTTTGCAGTCTGAGGCAGAGCTGTAAATTGCCTGGAAGCAGTCGGCTGGCAGGAATTGTCTCGTCCTTATGGAATCTAACAGGGCTCCAAGGAACTTGATTTTTTGAGTGGGAGCCAAGGTTAACTTTCCAGTGTTTCCAATGAGTCCCAGATGGTCAAGCATACACAATGCGGTGTTGACATGGGCAATAACCTCCTCTCTTGAGCCGCCCCTTCAGCAACCAATCCCTGAGTTACGGAAAGATGTGAATTCCTTTCCTCCTGAGATATGCCATGACCCAAAGCCATTTAAAAAGTTGGGTTTGTTTAGTTTGGAGAAAAGAAGATGGAGGGAGGACATGGTAACAGTTATCAAGTACATAAAAGGTTGTTAAAAGGAGGAGGGAGGTAAATTGTTCTTGTTGACATCTGAGGATAGGACAAGAAGCAATGGGCTTCAACTGCAGCAAGGGTGGTTTAGGTTGAACATTAGGAAAAACTTACTGTCAGGATAGTTAAGCACTGGAATAAATTGCCTAGAGAGGCTGTGGAATCTTTCTTATTGGAGATTTTTAAGAACAGGTTAGACAAACACCTGTCTGCGATGGTCTAGATAATCCTTAGTCAGCCATGGGTGCAGGGCACTGGACTTGATGACATCTCGGGGTCCCTTCCAGTCATACAATTCTATGCATTTGGTGAAGACACGGGTGACAGATGAGAGGCTGAAGGGGAGAACCGTATACTGGAAGTGGTGCTCTCCTACCACAGAATGAAGAAGCTTCCTGTGGCTTGGTAGAATCACCACATGAAAGTAAATGTCCTGGAGATCCAAAGCAAAGAACACGTCATTCTGAGACAGTGCAGGGAGGATGGCTGATAGATGAAGTTCTACATGGTCACTCTATTTTATTAACTTGTTGAAGCCATGAAGGTTGAGGAGGGTCTCATCCAGCCCTTGGATTTTGGGATCAGGAAATATCCTGAGTAAAAGCCATGGCCCTGGTGTTGCGGCAGAACTTCCTCCACCACTCCCAACGTCAGCAGAGCTGACCTGCTTGATGAGTAATGTCTTGTGAGAGGGATCCCTGAAGGAGGATAGGGAGGGGGATGTGAAAGGGGTGTGGAGAGGAACTGGATTGTGTAGCTCAATTAACAGCATCTAGGACTCAGCTGTCAGAGGTAACTGAGTCCTAAGAACTGTTAAAACGGGCCAGTCTGTCCCCAAAGGGATTGGGGGGCTGGGGAGGAAAGATGAAGAGGGTGGAGTAATGCTCTGGACTAAGGAGTCAAAATGGGCGCTGGGGGAGTGCGTGTGGATTGTCTGAAGCCTGTGCCTGATTGCTTCCTCTTGAGGGATCTATCCATCCTTCTTTCTAAGGGGGAAAGGCTGCACACAGGAATGCTGCAGGGGATACTGTTGCTGCTAGCGAGCCCCATAGCAACGTGTTTGCATGGACAGCATGTACACTCCCAAGGACTCCTTTAAGGATTCCAGTGCTAAATACCATCAGTCTTGTCTGAGAACAAGACTGAGCATAAGGGCAAGTCCTCTATGGCTTGCTGGATGTCCAAAGTGATCCCAGAGTTTTGCAACATGAAGCCCTCCCCATAATTAGAGACCATCACCGTGGCCGAGGTGTCTCCAACGTCAAGGGCAGACTGCAGGGACGCTTTGGCCACCGAACAGCCCTCCGTAACGAACACCTAAAGCTCCTCAAACGAGGCTTTGGGAAACTGGTCCTTGACTTTGGACATGGCTGACCAATAGAAGCAATCATACTTGGACACCAAAGCTTGTTGGATTCACAATATTCATCTGTAGGGACAATGAGGTATAGATACTTCTGCCCAAAAGATTCCAACTGCTTGGAGTCTCTGTCCTTGGGGGTAGACTTGAAACTCCCCTGCCTGGCCCTGTTGTTCACTGCCATTACAACCAGGGAGTTTTGGCCCAATGGGAATAGAACCCTTCAAATCCTTGTATCAGAATGAAGTAGCTTATCCACCAGCAGTACCGAGGCCGGTGTACTCCACAGGGCTCTCGGCAGCTCAAGGAGCCCATTACCAGTCAGTAGGACTATTTCTCCCAGGGATGGCAGGCTGTAGAATGTCTACCAGTTTGTGTGTGTTCTCTTGGAAAAAACTGTACCAGGATGCCAAGCGATGTGGCTATGCGGTGTAAAAGGTCCTGGTACAATTTAAAGTCCTTTTGGATAGGAGAGGATGAGCCAGGCAGCACACCATCATCCGGCAACAAGTATCTCGACTGAGCCAAAACTGGTTCTTGCTCCAGGGCAAAGTGCCCGGAAGGGAGGACTCCAGTAGCTCTGCAGGGAGAAAGGCCATCAATGCCTAGGCACATGGCTGTTCTGCAGTCACCACCGCTGATCTGACAGGTGACTTCAGCTTTGACTGGGACAACGAGCAAGATCTCCACAAGTGAGGAGTGTCCCACTGAGTCAAAGAAGCCCATTGATACAGGTAGGGTATTGGTGGACAATAGTGCTGGAACAAGGACCTCCGTCCCAGCCATGGTGCACAGCCAACCCTGGGAACCATACTGGTCCATTGGCAGCCCTCAGAGCTTGTTGGGTGATGTGGAGCAGGATGACAACCAGCCCGACCTGGAATCAGAAGAGCCTTGGGATCTCGGCAACCAGGGCGGAGCAATGCATAAGTGAACCAACTAGTGGTTAGATTCATCGATCACTCAGAACAAGGCAGAAACCATTGCCCTGATGAAGGCAGTACCATTGGTACTGAGCTTGCCAGTGCTACAGCCGTTGGTCCTGACACAAACAGCGGTATCGAAGCACACGAGAGCATTGACGTCGAGGGTGGTGAAAGTTGCCATGGGACTATCTGTGGTGTCAAATGCTGCTGAGCTGAAGAGAGTCCCCATACTGATTCTGGTACCAGTTCCATGCCCACTGTGGGAAGGAGAATGTCTGGGTGCAGTGCCAAGGGGCATCACAATTCAGTGGGGTGGTCCTTTGGAGGGGTTGCTGAAGGCGCAAGCTTTGGAAAGTTCTGTACCAGTGGGGAGGATGAAATGGAAAGGCAGAGCGGGTCTGCCACAACCTGGTACATAGACACAGCAGATACAGTCAGTACTGGCATCGCCCTAATTGGTGCCAGACTCAACAGACATCCGGAGACCAGAACTGGTGTCAACAGCACGGGGTTTCTGCCCTTCCTACTGAATACCAGTGAACAGTCAGAGGTACCTACACCATCCCATGTGCCAGAACCAGTCATGTGCCAGTCCCTGCTTTTCCTGTAGAAGGCAGAGGAGTTGCCCTGCGACCTGGAGTGGTTCCGATTGGTCTTAGGAGACCTCTTCATCAGTGCCAATGACTGAGAACAGCTCCTCTGCCTCTTCGGAGAGGCACCTGCCTCAGAACAAGAGGCAGTGATGCTCTCCAAGCCAGAGGGCAATCTTTGGCCCAAAGAGGGCTTTGGTACTGGATCAGGTCACATGGACTGTTCAGGCAGCTGCTGTTTGAGGTGAAGGTCTCGCACCACCTGAGTCTGCTTTTTGAACTATGTACAGATCAAACAATGCTCTTTAAGGTGGGCCTCACCTAAACAAAGTGAGCACTGCATGTGGGGGTCACTGTTGGGGATAGCCCCTCCATACAAAGAACAATGTTTAAACCCTGGTGAGGACATCACTGTGGAACACTACCAACTAACACTAACACACACTAATTAACTAACTATATACAATAAACCAAGCTAAAACTAAAGGCAAGACTGTGAGACTACAACCACACATAGCTCTGACTCCAGCCAGGGGCGATCAGAATGAACTGAGGGAGAGGGTCAGAGTGGCGCTGCCTCATATAGCCAGAAGAGAGGCCACCGCCACAAGCACCACCCCTCTATGGGTACTGCTAGGCAAAAAACTCCAGCACTGGGTGCACACACCTAAGTTAAATACATGCCAGCATCTACTTGAAGAACCAAAAATGCCCAAAATCTTCTTTAAAAGAAGTCTTTGAAAGTTAAGGTGAAACTCTCACAACCACCCTCAACAGAAACTGCATTATGCAATTGCAGAAGCCCATTATGCAGTTGCAGAATCACAGAAAATAACTGTTCATCTGATTCTTCTCTTGTTTATACCAAAACAGAGAAACTATAGTAACTGAAACAACATCATGGAAGAACTTTTTCTTCATTTTCTACAAAGCTTTCAACTTCTACTAACCTTAGTTCATTTCTCTAAATGAAGAATACAGTACACACTAGCCTTAGCCTTAATGTGCATCTATCTGTAAGACACTATCATCCTACCTAACTTTTAATATGTTAAAAGTTTAACAAGGAATACGTACCCTGTAAAAGGAGTCAAATCCAGCATGTCAAACTTTAATACAGCTGCTTTTGTTTTAAATACTGTAAAGGTATGGTTTAATATTCAATTCTAGGCAAACACATTCATAGCAGTTTATAATGTTTATTTATTGAAATCAATTATGTTTCTCAGCTATATAGATATCTAGTTATCGATATAGATATATATTATAGTTTACTTTGCCTTTCAAGATTTTTTGACTGCATTTTCAAAGGCAGATGATTTCACAGATGGAAATGATTATAGATCAAGTATAAGGCAGTTTGAACCATTAGCTATTTTCAATAAGTTAAAAATGTCGTTAAGATATTAAATGAGTATCCCTTACTCTCTTCATAACTGTTGTTTGTACTGGATCTCTTGAGTGTTTGAATTTCCTGGGAAAGCATGGAGAGCCGGTCTGACTGCGTGGGTGTTTCTTCGTCTTCTGGGTCAGGTGATTCCTGCATCATTTCCTCTATTTCTTCAATCACCTTTAATAAAGATGCATACACATACTCTTAGGGAGAGAATCACTGGTAACGAGCAACAACTTATAATTTGCATATGTTCTACTAACAGCTCATCAACTTTTTTACTTTTTAAATTTTCTATTTCTAGATAATTTTTCTTCCAATAAATGCATATTAGGTACTACTAACAAGGCAAAGCCAATGTTGAGACTGGGAATCAGGCATATCAATATAAAGGGAAATTTCTTTAAAAAATAGAAAATAGGACTATTTGCACAAATTAGTCTTTTCATAGCAAGTTTATTCATTAATCTAAACATATTGCCTCATAATGGCTAAGAAATAAAGTTTGCAGCCATGCATACATAAGTCTTTATATAAAGCCCTCTGTCTCTCTGCTTCAAGACCACTGACGATTTGTTTGTATATCTTTTTCTGATATTCAGTCTAAGTTAAACCACTTTATACCATGATAAATATTTTTTCCTCAGTCCTTGATATGTACATCCTTCAAATATTTGTAGATAGGTATTCTCCCCTTAGTCATCCATAGCAAAACTACAGTATATTTTAGTTACTTTATTCTTTCCAGATAAGCGTACCTTCTACAGCCCTTTAATCATTTTTATTGCTCTCTCTGGCCATCCCAGTTTGTCAATATATTCCTGTTAATTAGGCACCCCAAACTGAATGCAAAATTTCAGTTGTGGTAACACCAGGCTTGTCCAAAAAAGGAACTACAACCTCCTGGTTCTGTAAACTATTTTTTTTTTTTTTTAAACCACATCACATTTATATTGTATATTGCACATTTATGTTTAATTTATTTAGGTGTCTTTCAGTGTTACTAATTTCCAGATGTGTCTCATGAAGAGAAGAAATTTTTTATTTGCTTATACATCAATGATAGGAGCCTGGGTAACAAACAAAAGGAATTGGAATTGCTGACTTATAGGCTGCCGCTGCTGCACAATGTGCTTCTCCTAGCCTATTGTACCTTCAGATTCCTTGCCTGCCTCATCTCCAGTGCCAGGCGGCTGTGCCTGTGTAGGGTAAGGCAGGGGCACCTCCCAACTATAGCATTGTAGTGTATGTACAGTATGTTTGTAAACACACAGCACATGCACACTACTCCTCCCCCCCCCCTGCAGCGTAGTATTAAATTGCTTGTTTAAAAATTGTTTAAAATGTATATAATGCCTTTTGTATGGCAAAATTTTTTTTTCCTGGAACCTAATCCCCCCCCATTTACATTAATTCTTATGGGGAAATTAGATTCGCTTAACATCGTTTCACTTAAAGTCACATTTTTCAGGAACATAACTACAACGTTAAGTGAGGAGTTACTGTAATTGGGAATAATTTAAGAACACCTTACTAGATGCCCCAAAAGCCACAATCGAGGAAGAAGGCCAGGCTGATTAAAAAAAACCAACCTGGTTTAAAGAGAAATTGAAAACAGCTATAAAAAAAAAGGGTTCAGAGAAGAGTCATGAGAGTGATTAAAGCATAAGAAAACATGCCTTATAGCTACAGACTCAAATAGCTCAATCTATTTATCTTCACAAAGAGAAGGTTAAAGGGTGACGATGACAACTGATACGTATCTACATAGGCAACAAATATTTGATAATCTAGCAGTGAAAGGTATAACAATCCAATGGCTGGAAGTTGAAGCTAGATCAATTCAGCCTGGGATTTAGGAATATATTTTTGACAGTGAGTGGAAATTAACTATTGGAACAATTTACCAAGTGTCATGGTGGATCACTGAGAATTTTAATCAAGATTGGATGTTCTTCAAAAAGTTATGCTCTAGGAATTATTTTGGGGAAGTTCTATGGCCTGTGTTATACAGGAGCTCAGACCAGATGCTCACAATGGTTACTTCTGGTCTTGCATTTCCCTCCACCATATTGAGAATCTGCATTTTATGCTATTTCCCCCAGCTGCAATAATTTACTTTTTCCAAATTGTATATCAGGGGTTTTTTTGGCCCATGTTTCTTCTCTCTTTTGGTTCCTTTCACAGAAATATTTCTCTGTACTGATTGTTGATAATCCTCTGCAGTTTACTAACATAGGTGAATTTAATGTGCTGTTTTATTTATGATTCCAGATCATTAATGAAAATATTAAAACTAGGCATTGCATTGCCCTGCTCAACATCTCCCCAAATTCAATACCACTACAGTTTATCATTAACTTTTATCCAGTTTTTACTCCCATTGACAGTGTTTTTAGCAAGTCAGTTTGGATTTTTTTTTTTTTTGAGATTATCAGAAAATATCAAACCCTCCACTAAAATCTAAATGTACCACATCAACTCCATTCCCATCATTTACATAATTTGTAGTTTTATTTTAAAGAGCAATCAAGTTTTTCTGCCAATCTTTGTTCTTTATAGATCCATGCTTATTACTTGTTATTAACCTTCACCAGTTTCCCTTCTCTTATTTGATTACTTTAGTATTGATAGAAGTTAGATGTACCAAGACAATAATTGACAGAATTGCTCTCTCCCACATGACAACTGGTCCTGCATATTCATTTACCTCCAATTTTTCCAGATTTTCCTAGTTATCCATCAGTTTTCAAAAGTCATATTTTACAGTAAGCTTATGACGATCCCATGGCCGGCTTTTGACCCTTAATTTAGGAGCAGTTTTGTCTACATCTTCTTCCTTCAGATTCCTGCTGGCTCATGTCAGGAAACTGAAGTATGAGAATTTCAAAGACCCATATGGAAACCCCAAAGCTGACGCAGAGGGCAATTTGAAAGATGAAAAAGTACCCAATGCATCCCTTTGGCTATATCTACACTGCAAGTGAGGGGTGTGATTCCCCTGCTTATGTACAGATACTTGTGCTAGCTCTCATCAAGCTAGCAAGCGTATAAATAGCAGCATAGCTAGAATAGCACGGGTGAAGATAAGGCTGAGCTGCACCGAGTACAAAGCTATCTGAAACTGGTGGGTATGTACATGGCACGGCTCAGCTGTGTCTCCACTACCGCTACCTGTGTTACTGCAGCTATACAGCTATTTATACTCGCACTAGCTAGCTGAGAGCTAGCACAAATATGTCTACATAAGCAGGGGAATTACCCCCCTAGATCATGGTATAGACATTGCTGCTATAACTATAAACAAAAGCGATCAGTTTGTCTCCAAATCTCTTTAGCATCCACTAACTAGGAAGAACAAAAGGCATAGAACTAAGATGTAGTATTAAGCCGTAACACTGTCTTTTTGCAGAATATTTTTCTTTACCTGCTCTGCTGTGAACAGCGGTTCATCACTGATGCAGGAAACTATGATAGAGTGCATATCCAGCTGTTCTCGAAGCTCTTCATCATCTGATAGGTCAAGGTTCAAATGTTCATTTAACTGAAAGCGCACACAGAAAAAGTGAAAGGGCAAAAAGTTATAAGAAGAAAGTCTGGTTCCATTCTTGTTGGCATCAAAACATTAGATTCTTGCTCATATTCAAGAATCTAAAAGATATAAATAATTCTTATACCATAAAACGGAATATCTCAACAAAAGTGAAAATGAAACTGTAGCTGAAGCGTATTTTATTAATGTTATCATCTTTTTGTTTTGCAAAGAGTATTAGCATATTCTTTACTTTCCCAAAGGGGGGGGGGGGGGAAGACTACTTTAAACACACACCACTCACTCAATGCCATCCAAACATTTGTAGACTAGCCAATCAGTCCATCAGACTCATGTAGTTCACCCTGTACTCCTTCAAATAGAAGCAAGATACCAAAATAGATGCATCAGTGAAAGGATACACAACAGATTGATATTTATCAGACTTTCTGTAACTTTATAGAATTCTTTGTAAGATTACTGCTATTTACACCTGAGAAAGTCATCAGAATTTTTGACATATGCAAGAATCAGCAGTGCATGTCATTACTTATTTTATATACACAATATACATTAAGTCACGTGTAATAAAGTTACAATTAGAAGCCAGGGTGGGCAGACAATTCAAGGTTGTGATTTTCCAACCATAAAACAAAGCTTCTTATTTTCTGGGAAAAACCTCTATGTTTTATTAAATGAGAAAACCCCACACATACTGTGGGATTCATTTCACAAGTATTTGTTCCTCAAACAAAAAGGCACACATTCTCATAAGAGCTTGCAGTTCCACAATTAAACAGGGGGACACAAAAATCAAGTCCCCAGACTAAACACTAGGCCTACCATTATGCCGTTATATACTGATATACTTTTACCATATTATTTGCATTTTCACCACCTTACCTATTACAACATTTCACCCAAACAAACCAATCTGAATCTGCTGACTACACTTGACTAATGCTGAATTGGCTAGATGGGAACGAAGGTCTCTTAAAAATTGTCAAAATTCTGACTTTAGCTGCCCTGTCTCATTTACTTGATTTTTCATACCCTGGGTTCCCTATATGACCTTTGTATTTGGGACCAATCATACTGGCTACACAATAAGAAAAATCCATTGCCTCACTTGAATCGGTTTTTTATTTTCTATTATGCAATACCAGTTTTGTTAACTAGATCAAGATTTTCACTGAGACTGTCAACTACCTGCATTCTGTCAAATCCCTCCCAAACTATCTTCAAATTTAGTGCCTATTGAGTATCCTGTTGTGTAAAACATGTGCTATATTTTCATTAAAGTCTTTCTGGTGCTCAGTGCAAATTTCATCATGCTTGTGGTTGGATGCAAATTTACAGGCAATCTTCCCAAATACCTCACCATTTTCATTGGAAAATTGGGGTATCAATCCTATTTTTTCAATCACCCAATTATTAGGCTGCAAAAGAACATCCAAACTTTCACAATATGCTTTAGTACATTATATTATTAAAATGACACTTCTTGGCTAAGCAATGCTAGTGGTGCCTATTTTCTCCATTAGTAGGAAGGGGCAAGTGTTGCTGTATTTCAGTCTCACGTATTTGTAGAGCAAGGAAGTATATTTGGGCTCCGATCCTGCAACTGGATCCACACAGATGCAGGGATTTGCCTGTATCTATCTGATTGCAGAATATGGCCTTGGTTGGAAGAAGTCCATAATGAATTTACCAAGACACAGGAATACCCCCCAACATTTTCGGATACCATTCAATACACAAGAGGCAAGACTGTAAGTGAACAAGAAGACTTCCACAGTTTATTACTGTCTTTTATTACTGTCTTTCCCTTGCCCCTCTGTTATGCAAATTGGTCCGTTTGTTGACCTGTCAGTCAGTTTAGAAGGAACCCACATCATAACACTTTATTGAAAGCGAGGAGCAGAAATGTATGCATCAGATCTGTCAATGTTAAAAGACAACCCTTGCTGCTAATACCGATACAAACACATTAAAAAGAAAAATATTTTAAAGTGATCACGAATAACTATTTTAATGAAAAATTACATCCTATGTTGTTTCTGTATCAAGACGAAAAGGCGTCAAAAGGTTTTTGGCTACAGAACTTACCCCTTTTTCTGAGAGATTCAGTGTTGGCATATGCAAAGCTCTGGTGTGGGAGGACTTCCAATCAACTGGCATTACATTACCATAATTATCAGTCAAAGCATTCCAAATCCTGGACAAAAGGATTAAAGAAACAAACTGATATTGAAATGAATAGCAACTGATCTTCTACAAAACAAAAACAAAAAATAAAACAGAATCTCTCTTTTTTTAATACCTGTATCAATTGGGAATTCTCTCAGGTATTCAATTTAAAATATTTTTAAAGTTTTACAATCAAAGAAATAAATGCTGCAAAAGTTTGGTTTTATTTATGTATCGCCTGAAATGCAAAAAGGGGAATCATTTGCTGATGCTTGCACGGCAGAGAAATAAAAAGAAAACTGAAAAAGAGCCATGCTTCCTGATGGGTCACGTAACAAAATTTGGGTGGTAAATTTCCCTTTGTTGAAATGTTAGCCAGACAATGCTCTATACCCTTTCCTACTTCTTTTCTATGGCCTTGGCTACACTGGCGCTGTACAGCGCTGCAACTTGCTGCGCTCAGGGGGTGTGAAACCCCCCCCTCCCCCCGAGCACAGTGCTGTAAAGCGCCAGTGTAATCAGCACCTGCAGCGCTGCATGCTCGCTCACAGCGCTGCAAGCTGTTCCCCTCGGAGAGGTGGAGTACTTGCAGCGCTGCGAGAGAGCTGGCAGCGCGACTACACTTGAGAATTCACAAGGCCTATGTTGTTCTAATTTCCCTTGCCTCGTGCATCTCAAAACTAGGAATTAGCAAGTTGAGCAGCAACTCCCAAGCCAAAACTTCACTTAATTTCAGTGAAGACTGCACAACTATGAAGGAATGTACAAGTAAAAATAAAAATGCACTAGTCAGGAAAGTCTCTAATGTTTACGGAAGTGAAAGATTAAGAAAGAAAGGTTAAAACTTAACTTTGTTACAAATCCATTTGTAATACTCAAGTTTATTTAGTCATTTGAGTTAAAGAAAAAAAAATATCCCCCCCCATCTAAAAAAAATATATTAAGACCTAAAAATGACTTAAAAAAAGCTTAACTTCAAATTTTATGTGTGGCTAGACCTAGGTGAAGAACTGTCACTTTGCTAATTAAAATCCCTCCATATACAACTAAAAAAGTTTAAAAATCTAAAACTGGTTATCGTGTATTCTCATTATGAGATTTTTCTTGTAGTGTTTCAGATCCCTCTGATCTTCAACTTTATCCCATGAGAGAGGAACAGGCTGCTGGATCCCCATCAAATCAAAAGAAAATTCTCCACAGGATTTGTAGTAACGTTCAATACATGTCATAAGAACGGCCATAATGGGTCAGACCAAAGGTCCGTCTAGCCCAGTATCCTGTCTTCCAACTGTGGCCAGTGCCAGGTGCCCCAGAGGGAATGAACAGAACAGGTAATCATCAAGTGACCCTTTCCTTGTCGCCCATTCCCAGCTTCTAGCAAACAGAGGCTAGGGACACCATCCCTGGCCATACTCGCTAATAGCCATTGACGGACCTACCCTCCATGAATTTATCTAGTTCTTTTTTGTCACAGACTATCATGAAACTAGGACCCTGTCTTGATGGGCAAAAGGGGCATTGTTAAACCATTTTAGCTCAATGGGGCAGCTTAGGAGGAAAGCAATGCTGGTGCTCACTGACAGCCTGCCTACCCTGCGGAAAAGGCGTGGCATTAGCTCACCTTGGCTGACCCACCTGGGTTACCACAGTAGCGCACACGGGGTTTATAACCCCAGGGGGAAAGCACAGAGACGCTGACAAACTCGGATGTTGACCTTTAACGTTGCTTTCTAAGTGGCCATAGGCAAGATGAGGGCAACTACTGGCAGCAGCTCTGGTTAGCAGCGCCCACAGGGCCGCCTCGGGTGTGAACTTGAGTTCAGAGCCAAGTTGCGCTGTGCCCCCACAGCGCCTGTTCGCTGACTACAGTGTGGAGAGGCCCAGCACGCACAGGCCACAGCCCAGTACCGCCCCCACCCCACCGAACGGGGACACCCCCACCCGTTTGCCCCCTCCAGGCCTTCCCACCCCAACGGACCCTTCACGCGCCGCCCTCTCCCAACTACGTGCTGCAGGCCCCTACGGGGGCCCCCGCGCGTGCCGTTCACCCCCCTCCCGGCGCCCCGCCCCCGCTCACTCGTCTTCCTGTAGGGCGCTCTGCTCGCTGAGGGGCCGCAGCGGGACCCGGCTCTCGCTGCCGCCGTCCCGAGGCGGGGGGGGCTTGAAGCAGAGGAGCAGCTTGTCCCCCAGGGCTCCGGGCCCCCAAGTGCCCCCGTCCCGGGCCGGCTCGGGGCTGCTCCCTGCGGGGGGCTGGAAGCCGGAGAAATCCTGCCAGTCCCCGGGGTCCCGCTGCGAGGCCGCCGCCATGACCGCCACCGAGACACCGGGCTGCGCGCTCGGCGGAGCGCGCTCCCGGGGCTCCTCCCGCTGCAGCGGAGACGGGGCGGGGCCGGTCCCGGGCCGAAGAGGCCCGCTGGGGGCCTTGGCGCCCAAAGAAGCCGCCTGCAAACGGCGGAGGCGGCCGCGCGACTGGCATAGGCCAGGGCCGGCGCTACGGTCCTAGGAGCGGGGAGAGCGGAAAGGAGCCAGCCCCGCCCCCGTCCCAAGTGGCCGTTGGGCGAGTCCCTGAGCCCCCCGCGCCGCGTGCACGGAGCGGCCTGACTCCTGCCCTGGCGGGCGGGGAAGTGGCGGCGCCGCGCAGAGCGCGAGGCGCTCGCAGCACGGGGCCGTTAACCGAGCTGCGGCCGACAGGTAACCCCAGCAGCCCCGCCCCGCGAGCCTCCTGGCCCCGGCCTCCTCTAGGCAGCGCCCCCTTCCTCTGCCAGTGCTGGGCCTCAGCAGGGTTCAGCCTCTGCTCGGACTCGGCCGCGCCTTGGGAGGTCGCGCTGGACGGTCAGTGGTTCCCAGGCAGGCTGGGGGCACTTCGGGCCGCTCCTGCTCAGTGTTTTCAGTCAGGCCTGGGATACAGGTGGGCAGGGTGCGCTGACAAGGTTTGCAGCTGGGAGGGGGCGTAGCACTTGGAGGGCAGGGTTAGAATTCATCCACCTGGACAGGTTGGAGAATTGCTCAGAAATCACCAAGCTGAAATCCCGTGCAGCGTGATCACCGTAGCCAAAACCCGGAGAGCTGAACTGCAGTAACCCAAACCCCTTCTCTCCACAGCACGTGGCACACAGAACTATGGACAGGACAGTGAGGAGGACAAACCCCCAGCCCTGGGGCAGGCTACCCTGCTGCTGAATGGCTCTGGGGGCAGTGTAGGGAGGTCGTTGTAGCCCAGCCATTCCAAACAGGAGTGAGCGGGGCTGTGATCGTGGAGTTACAGAGATCACCCTTTTTTGCTGGGGGCTGTTGGCACCTGAGCCCTGCAGGCACAAGGTAGAGGGAAGGCTGCAGTGTCTCTCTCTCTGCTGTGATCTGCCAGAACTGCAAACTACAGCTCACACCCTGTGCTTTCAGGGATTGGGTGTCACTGGTACTGCGGTAGAGGAGGGAGCCCTCTGCAGCTCTGGAATCCTGGGAGTGAATGAGCAGGGCCGAGCTGAAACCCCAGGCCAGGACTGCCAGGAGAAGGATGAGCCCCTGGCTGTGGGTAGGGTGACCAGATGTCCCGATTTTATAGGAACAGTCCCGCTATTTGGGGCTTTTTCTTATATAGGCTCCTATTATCCCCTCACACTTGCTATCTGGTTACCCTCACTGTGGGGGAGACTGCTCTGTTGCTGAATGGCTCCTGACCTCACACTGATCCAAACTGCTGCTTATCTGAAAAAAATCCATGGCCCCTGTAGTATTCAGATAATGAGGACTATACTGTATTTTCTTTAGAGAGAGAAAAAAAATCAAATGCACAACTACAAAATGGAGAATAGTTGTTAAGGTGGTAGTACTGCTAGAAAGCATCTGGGGGTTATGATTCAGTTGTGAAGAAGGATAATATGCTGTGGTGTATTAACAAGAGTGTCATATGTGAAATATGTTTCAGAGTGGTAGCCGTGTTAATCTGTATCAGCAAAAACAAGGAGTCCTTGTGGCACCTTAGAGACTAACAACTTTATTTAGGCATAAGCTTTCATGGGCTAGAACCCACTTCATCAGATGCATAAAGTGGAAAATACAGGAGCAGATATATTTATACATGGTACATGAAAAGATGGGAGTTGCCTTACCAGTTGAGGGGTCAGTCTAATGAGACAATTATCAGTAGAATACCAAGGGAGGAAAACTTCAAAAACAGACTCCAATGTGAAACTGAAGAACTGGAATTAATTTGCAAACTGGACACCATCAAATTAGGCCTGCATAAAGACTGGGAGTGGATGAGTCATTACAAAACCTAATTTTACCATACTAATTTACTCACACCTTCTTGTCAACTGTTTGAAATGGGCCACCCTCATTACCACTACAAAAGTGATTTTTCCTCTCTTGGTATTCTACTGGTAATTAAATTGTCTCATTAGACTGATTCCCCCTCCCACAACCTCGTAAGGCAACTCCCCTCTTTTCCATAAATATACCTGCTACTGTATTTTCCACTCCATGCATCTGATGAAGTGGGTTCTAGCCCACAAAAGCTTATTCCCAAATAAATGTGTTAGTCTCTAAGGTGCCACAAGGACTCCTTGTTGTTTTTATATGTGACACATGTGAGGTAATTGTCCCGCTCTACTCATCACTAGTGAGACCTGTAATATGAGTCCCATGTGCCATATGTTAGGAAAGATATGGACAAATTAGAGAGAGTCCACAGGAGAGCAACAAAAATGATAAATGGTTTAGAAAACCCGATTTATGAGGAATGGCTAAAAAACAGGGCATGTTTAATCTTGAGAAAAGCTTGAAGGGGGACCCAATAAGTCATCAGATATGTTGAGGACTTATAAAGAGGACTGTGATCAGTTGTTCTCTGGCTGCTGAAGGTAGGATAAGAAGCAGTGGGCTTAATCTCCGCTAACTGTAAGGATAGATCTGGTCTGGAATAGGTTCCAGGGGAGGTTGTGGAATCCCTATCATTGGAGGTTTTTAAGAACAGGTTAGACAAACAGCTGTCAGGAATGATCTAACTCAGGGGTCGGCAACCTTTCAGAAGTGGTGTGCCGAGTCTTCATTTATTCACTTTAATTTAAGGTTTCATGTGCCAGTAATACATTTTAATGGTTTTAGAAGGTCTTTCTATAAGTCTATATTATATAACTAAAATATTGTATGTAAAGTAAACAAGGTTTTCAAAATGTTTAAGAAATGTCATTTAAAATTAAATTAAAATGCTGATCTTACGCCACCAGCCTGCTCAGCTCGCTGCCAGCCTGGGGTTCTGTTCACCTAGACCGGCAGAGGGCTGATCAGGGCCTGCGGCCGGGACCCCAGACTGGGGGGGGCGTGTTCTGTTTCAGGGGTCAGAGCAGAGGGCTGGGGGAGGGGGTTTAGGGCAGAAGGCTGGGGTGTGTGTGTGAGGGGGTTCAGAGATCAGGGCAGAAGGCTGGGTATGTTGGGGTGGGGGGTTCAGGGCAGAAGGCTGGGTGTGTGTTGGTGTGGGGGGTTCAGGGCAGAGGGCTGGGGCTGTGGGAGTGCAGGGCAGAGGGCTGGGTGTGTGTTGGTGTGGGGGGTTCAGGGCAGAGGGCTGGGGCTGTGGGAGTGCAGGGCAGAGGGATGGGTGTGTGTTGGGGTGCGGGGGTTCAGGGCAGAAGGCGGGGGTGCTCTGCTCATGGCAGGGGGCTGGAAGGGATATGCCCTGTTCCACCCCTTTCCCCCAGGCTCCGTCCCTATCTCTCTCTGCATCCTCTACGGAGCTGTGTACACGCTGCCGCTCTTCCCCCTCCCCCTCAGACTCTAAGGTCAGAAGGGACCATTATGATCATCTAGTCTGACCTCCCGCATGATGTGGGCCACAAAAGCTGACCCACCCACTCCTGGAATAATTCTCTCCCTTGACTCAGCTGCTGAAGTCCCCAAATCATGATTTAAAGACTTCAAATCACTGAGAATCCTCCAGCAAGTGACCCCTGCCCCATGCTGCGGAGGAAGGCGGTAAACCTCCAAGGCCTCTGCCAATCTACCCTGGAGGAAAATTCCTTCCCGACCCCAAATATGGTGATCAGCTGAACCCCGAGCATTCAGGCAAGATTCTCTAGCCAGACCCTCTGGAAAAAGTTCTCTGTAATAACTTTTAATATCCCATTTCGCTAGGGCCATCAGCTGATTGGCCAGGGACAGAGAGGAGGAGGGGCAGGAAAGCACCTCTGGGGGAAGAAGCAGGGGAGGGGGGGAAGCTTGGCTGCCGCAGAACCAAGCTTCTGCCTCCTGCCCCCGCAGGGGAGAGCGGGGGGCTGAGGGCTGGGACTGCGGAAGGGAGCTGTGTGCCACTCAAAATGGGCACGCGTGCCGTAGGTTGCCGACCCCTGATCTAGCTTTTCCTGGTCCGGCCTCAGCACAAGGGGGCTGGACTTGATCTCTTGCTGTCCTTTACAACCCTACATGATTTTTCTTCTCCAACTACTGCTCCTCTGCTAGCTCCTTTGTTCCCATTGTGCCTCTCAATTCAGCAAAGACAGGTGGCCAACAATGTTGCTTTCTGGACCTCAGCAGCAGCAGCATGTTACATCCTGCAAATGACAGACATGGTGAAAGGGAAGTGGACAGGTAGAAAGGAGATGGGGGAGAGGCCAGGTGGTAGAGAATCAGAAAGACAATGGCGAGGAAAAAATTGATGAGAGCAAGTTTGTAACAGAGGGAAAGGGAGGAAAGAAAACGCTGCAGCTACAAATGGGAAGGCCGGTCTTGTGGCTAAAGCACAGAACTGGAGAATCAGGACTCCTGGGATCTATTCCCAGCTTTGCCACTGACTCACTGTGCAACTTTGAAAAAATCCTGTCACACCTTTGTACTTCAGTTTTCTCATCTATAAAATGGGAATAAATACTGATCTACTTTATAGGTAGGAGAAAGTACCTTAAAGTATCAGCATTAATTTATTATTAGATGGGTAGACAGGCTGAATCAAAAGGTACTTATTGCACTTCACTTCCACGGCAATGTCAGTCAAGGAGATCCTTAGTACTTGGCACCAGTATACTCCATTTCCTGCCCCTCCAATGTCAGCTCTTCCCATTGGGGCTGGGGTGGAACCCATGCAGCACACAGGGCAATAGCACTCACATGTAGTCTGTTGTCCATCTCCGTCCAACCCTTCTGATGTCTCCTCCTGCCTTGGCATGCTGCTTTTTTGTGGTAGCAGCAATCACTTTGCATTCTTTTCTTCCCATGCAATAAGCCAGTCAAGGAAGAGCCCTTCCACTTCAAGAAGCTTCAGCTGCAATTGTAGAGTAGAAAAAAATATGGGTTAGGTATCTCAATGTAAAATCCTAGTGGAGACAAGATACTGTGGTTTCTACCTCAGTGTAGTTATTCCAGGTAAATCCCAGCTGGGGGTATAGAGTTGACCATGATTACCACATTGAGATACAAATTACCTGTACTTTGTCTCCACTAGGATTTTACGTTGAAGTGGCTAACTTGAGGTAGCTATATCAATGTAAAGACACACATCTTTTTTGCAGTGGAGATATAGAGGCTATTCTCTAGGCTGTCTACTTTGGATTTACATGGCAGGAGAGAACTTATTTTAAGAGAGAACCTGCATATATGGGTCTCCTGTGCAATGGACCAAGGTATTTCCTGTTAAATGAAACACCAGTGTTTTGAGCCTATCCTTGGGCATTAGCTGTTTGTTTTTAATTTTTTCCTGGACTTCCCATGGACTAGAAAGTTCACACACATGACAAATTGGGCATGGTGGGGGGCTCTCTGCCATCACTTCAGCAGAAAAAAGCAGTGCCTAACTCTTAATGGTTAAATCTGTGGCCTGCACACTCCTACAGCGTAAGTTTTCAGATAACGATATCCCTCAGAGTAGCACTGGTTTCATCCACCACCTATTCAAAGGCAAGTATTTAAGGCCAAGAATAGGCAGCATATAGTTTCATATGAAACTAAGCAATTTTTATTTATAATACCAACACAATCTACATTATTGTGAACAAATACATTACATTCTCAGTTCATGATCCTAGGAACTGATAAGGTCTTCAATGAAAGGCTTGCAGAGGCTGATATCCTGCTACCTGTTCCTCTGGGCTTTGTGGGGGCAGCTCCCCCCTTCTACTCGCAGTACTCCAGTTCTCTTTGCACAAGACACACAGGGCCCAGGGAATTACCAGTGTCAAGTCAGAATAAAATTAAATTACTCCAATAATGTCATACTGGCCAGATGAAAGGGAAAACATTCAGTGCTGGTTGTTCATCTGCTGTTAGATTGCCCAGAGCTGATTGGATTTGAAGATGCAGGCAGATGTCTCAGCTTTGAAGTAGCTGGATATGAACTGATGAAATTGCAGTAATATCTCCTACTACCACTCCCTTGAGCTCCCCTTCCCATAAACTCTGATTCTCCTGTTTCTCTTAACAGCTAAGCTTTCCTTGATCTCAGTTCTTAAACAAGAGCATCTCTGTACTTTCCTCCACTTCCCTGAACAGAGTGAACAGTATGGTTTCTGATCTGGTTCTAGAAAAGGGACTGGCATTGAGGGGCAATGAAGGGTCTTTGGGGATTTGACAGTCTCTCTCCAATACTCTTGTTGCTCTCTGGCTTTGAGGGTAAGTTATTGTAGACTCAGTAGTGTCTACAGCACTGCTTCCCCCTTTGCACTTGACATGGATTCTTGTTGGAGCTGACGGTTGAAGCCCTGCTATCCAAGAGCCACAGTGAGCAGGGTGTGCTTAGCAACATCAACTTCAAAAGTCAGGAAATAAATTGTTATGGTCAAACACTGTCCCATTGTGCTTATGCCTTTAATGCAGCATTTTAAAATATAAATTAAACATAATACTATATAATGCAAACTAGATTTTGTATATCTTTACAGAAATTAAGGCACGAGAATGTATTATTTTGTACACATGGTTTAATATTTGTCTCAATGGTATCTGCAAACAAGCCATGTTTAAAGCTATTGCAATGATTTTTTCAAAGTATTGGACATTTATGGCTAAGAGTTTAAGACAATCCCAAGTTTGATACAATCTCTCTGTTCGAAACACTAAGTATGGGGTGGGGGGGAAGGGGGAAGCCCTAGAGGAAAAAAAAATGAACAAAAAGATCACCTGACCAGGATGGTGACAGTGATTGTGAAATGCTAAGGGAGGTTAGAGAGGCTACAGAAGTAGAAAGCGCAATAATAATGGGTGATTTCAATTATCCTCATATTGACTGGGAAAATGTCACCTCAGGGCATGACACAGAAATAAAATTTCTAGACATCAGCAGTGATGAGTATTTGGAGCAGCTAGTCCTGGAATTACAAAAGGGAGAGGCAATTCTTGATTCAGTCAAGTGGAATACAGGAGCTGGTCCAATAAATAGCTGAGCCTCTCAGTAATAGTGATAATAATGTAATTAAAGTTAACATCTTTGTAGAGTGAATACCACCAAAAAACCCCACCTCTGTAACATTTTACTTTAAAAAGGGAAACTACACAAGAATGAGGATGCATGTCAGATGGAAATTAAAAGGAATTGTCACAAGAATTAAATGCCTGCAAGGAGCATGGGAGCTATTTTAAAACACCATAATAGAGGCTCAGGGCTAAATGTATAACCCAAATCAGAAAAGACACAAGACCAAAGAATGGAACAATGGCTAAACAGCAGTGTAATGGAAGTGATTAGAAGCAAAAGGCATCCTTTAAAATTTTGAAGTCAAATTCTAGTGAGGATAGTAAGAAAGTGCACACACTGTGGCAGGTTAGGTGTAAACGTATAAGGCAGGCAGGCCAAGAAAGAATTTGAGAAGCAACTTGCTAAAGACACAGAAACTAACAGTAAGAATTTTTTAAAGTACATCAGAAGCACGAAGCTGCCAGACAGGTAGTGGGGCCACTAGATGACCACGGTGTTAAAGGAGCACTCAAGGAAGATCAGGCCATTGTAGAGAAGCCAAATTAATTATTTGCATTGGTCTTCATTGCAGAGGATGGAGAGGTTTTGGAACAAATTGATAAACGGTAATAAGTCACCAGGACCAGATTGTATTCACCCAAACTTAAATAAAAATTGCAGAAGTACTAACTGTGGTATGTAACCTATCATTTAAATCAGCTTCTGTACCAGATGACTGGAGGATGCTAATGTGACGCCAATTTTTAAAAAAGGCTCCAGAGGTGATCCCAGCAATTACAGGCTGTGATAGTCTGTACCCCTATGTTCACCCTTTTTACAAGACCGATACCCCACAAGACATACTTTGTACAAAATGTATCATTTGAAAACTCATTTTACCAGAACAGTAATGATTTATGAGTTATGTGAGGCAACACAATACTGTATGATAGGCATATTCCAAATCTGGGGAAGCAGCCCAAATCAAGTTCTGAGAGACAACCTGATGCCTCCGTTAGGTGTCAACAAAATCAAATGGACCATCACCTGGGTAAGTGGCCATTCTTTGGCATGAAGAAGGGTGTAAGTGAGAAATTTACATCTTGGCAATGGAACAGCTGGAGGTTTCCATTCAACAGATTTGCTGTGGCCTGAACCTCAACTGGAGAGGATTTTCAAAAAGAGGAAAATGACAAAGAAGTGAGACTATAGGACAGAAATTCTCTCTCCCTTCTCTACTCACCGCAAAAAAATGCTTGAAAGACAAATGAAGCATCATTGGATGGGGAAGTGATCCTGGCTGAAAGATTCAGCCAATAAGACTGTTAGAACATATGGTGAGAGCGATCCTTTGCTTCGAATTCATTTAGCTTGTTAAGTTAGGTGTTAGTTTGCATTTTACCTTTTATTTCTTTGTAACCAATTCTGAATTTTATGCCTCATAATCACTTTAAATCTATCTGTATTTAATAAACTTGTTTTGTTTTTATCTAAACTAGTGCGTGTTTGAATTGAATTACTTAAGGAACTCCATTTCAGATAACAGGATTTGTGCATATCATTTTCTATTAATGAAATGACACTTTCTATAAGCTTGTATTGTCCAAAAGGAAAGAGCGGGCAGTACAACATGCATATTTCTGGGGACAAGCCTGAGGCTGGAAATTTGCTGGTGTCATTCTACAATATAATTCAGCAGTGGCTTGCTAAGAGCTCTCTTATACTCACCTGGGAGTAATGTACATGCTGGAGGCTGTGGGTGAGGAGGCCAGGAGTGGCTGCTCTGACAGCAAAGCAGTGTATAAAGCACTCCAGGTTGGAGAATTGAGGGGAACACAGCTGTTCAACAGTCCAGATTGTATCCTGTGTTATGTCACACAGGTCAGTAAGCCTAACTTCAGTACCAGAGAAATTGGTTGAAACTATTCTACAGAACAGACTATCAGACACGTAGATGGACCCTTTTTGTTGGGAGAAGAGGCAACAGAGCTTTTGTAAAGGGAAGTCATGCCTCACCCATCAATTAGAATTCTTTGAGGATGTCAACAAGCACATAGATAAGGGTGATCCAGTTGATACATAATAGTTGGATTTTCAGAAAGCATTTGACAAGGTCCTGTACCAAAGTGTCTTAAGGAAACTAATTAGTCATGGTATAACGGGAGGTCCTTTCGTGGATCAGTAACCAGTTAAAAGAAAGGAAACAGAGTAGGAATAAATGGTCAGTTTTCAAAATGGAGGGAGGTCAACAGAAGAGTCCCCCAAGGATCTGTACTGTGCTGTTTAATATATTCATTAATGAGCTGGAAAAGGGAGTGAACAGTGAAATTACAAAGTTTGCAGATGATACAAAATTATTCAAGATGTTAAGTCCAAAGCCAACTGCAAAGAGTTATAGGCAGAGCCGGATTAACTCTCCTGTGGATCCAGGGCTATTAGATTTTGTGAGTCCCCTGTATACAAGTCTTTTTCCTAATTTAGAACAAAATGATTACAATCATGGCATTAAGGCTATTAACGCTATACTAAACTTGACTTTTAATTAACACAAAGCCATTCTGTGGTTACATTTTAGTCTTAAAACATGTAGAATATGCACCTCTACCCCGATACAACACTGTCCTTGAGAGCCAAAAAATCTTACTGTGTTATAGGTGAAACCGTGTTCTATCGAACTTGCTTTGATCCACCGGAGTGTGCCGCCACCCCCCCCCCCCCCCGGGTGCACTGCTTTACCGCATTATATCTGAATTCGTGTTACATCGGGGTAGAGGTATAGTTAATTAAAAATAGCCTACTTCTTTCATTAGAACAGCTGTTATATTTGTTTCTTTCTGGGAGGGAGTTTGGGTGCAAGAGGGGGCTCCAGGCAGGGGCAGAGTGTTGGGGTGCAGAAGACGGTGAGGGGTGCGGGCTCTGGGAGGGAATTTGGTGGAGGGGATTCTGACCTGGGGCAGGGGGTTGAGGTGCAGGAGAGGGTGTAAGGTGCAGGCTCTGGCCGGGAGGCACTTACCACAGGCGGCTCCCAGACAGCGGCGCAGCAGGGCTCGGGTAGGCTGCCTCCCTTCCTGCCATAGCCCCATGCTGCTCCTGGAAGTGCCTGGCTGCTGGCACAACTCTGCACGCCCCTGGGGGAGGGGGAGAGTTTGTCTCCATGCGTTGCCCATGCCCGCAAGCGCCGCCCCCACAGCTCCCATTGGCCAGATACCGGCCAATGGGAGCTGTGGGGGCGGGGGCAGCGTGCGGAGACATGCCAGCAGCCGGCCGCTTCCGGGAGTGGTGTGGGGCCACAGCCCTGCTGCGCCAGTCCCCCTTTAGCCTGGGGTGCTGGACTGCAGCCCCTAAAGCCCCTGCATTAATCCGGCCCTGGTTACAGGGGGATCTCACAAAATAACAGATGAAATTCAGTGTTGATAAATTCAAAATAATGCACATTAGAAAAATATAATCCCAACTATACATGCAGAGATGACTGGTACCAGCTGAGTGGGGAGGCACAATTTAATGGTCCCCCTCTCCCCTGAACAGCTTGAATCTCTCCCCCAACCCCCAGGCACACATACCCCTCTTTTCCTCAATGCCCCCTCCCTGCAATTCCCAGCTGTTTGCTGCTGCCTTTCCCTGGGGCCACAGCTTGCAGCTCCCCAGCTCCAGGAGCTGCTGCACAGGGAGGCGGCCCAGCCAGCAAACCTTGGCAGAAATCTGGGGGAGGGCGACACACATGACCATGCTTGCGCCCCCCCCATGTTTCCTCTGTATATATACACAAAATGAGGGGTTCTAAATTAACCATTACCACTCAGGCTAGAGATCTCAGAGTCACTATGGATACTCAGTCTCTGAAAACTTCAGCTCAATGTGCAGCAATGGTCAAAAAGGCTAACAATGTTAGGAACTATTAGGAAAGGAGTAGAAAATGTGACAGAAAATATCATGCCACTATATAAATGCATGATATGCCCACACCTTGAATAGTGTTCAGTTGTGATTGCCCCATCTCAAAAAGGAGAGTGGAACTGGAAAAGGTTCAGAGAAGGGCAACAAAGAGGATCAAAGGTATTGAATGGTTTCCATACAAGGAGAGACTAAAAAGGTCAGTACTGTTCATCTTAGAAAATTGACAACTAAGGAGGGATATGGTAGAGATCTATAAAATCACCAGTGGTGGGGAAAAAGTGAGTAAGGAAGTGTTATTTACCCATTCTCACAATACAAAAAATGGGGTCACCCTATGTAATTAATAGGTAGAAGGTTTAATACAAACAAGTGGAAGTACTTTTTCACACCGTGCACAATTAACTTGTGAAACTCATTCCCATGGGATGTGATGGCCAAACGTGGAACAGTTCAAATAAGAATTAGATAAGTTCACGGAGGACAGGTCCATTAATAGCTATTAGCCAAGACGGTCAGGGATGCAACCCCATGCTTGGGACAACCCTAAACCTCTGACTGACAGAACCTGGACGGGGAAGATGGGAGGATCGCTTCAGTTGTCCTTTTCTGTACAAGTCTACTGAAGCTCTGGTTCTGGCCACTGGATATTGGGCTAGCTGGAACATTAGTTTGACCCAGTATAATAGTTCTTATGTTAATATGTATTAATTTAAAAAGTTTAAGATTTGAGACATTTTAGTATATGAGATGAGGTGAAGTTTGATATAGTCCATAATTTTATTGCTAAAACTCCACAAACATTTTCTAATGACCCTGTGAAAATTCTTCAGTTCAAACCTCATATGTGTGACAAAAAACTGTCGCTAATTGAAAGGCCTGTAGTTGACCTGTCTTGGTTCAAAACTACTTTAGAACAATGTCAGGCAAAAATAATGTGCAAATTCAAATCTCAAGGAAATAAATCACCATAGAATAAATAAATTATAAACTAATGTCTCAAACATTTTATGGTAGTCATACATATGAACATTTTTTAAAAAGTGCACATTAGGTTTAAAATTTTTATTGTGCTGCCAAGAGCCAAATTACAAGAAACCGCCTTACAGTTAAAAAAAGTAAACAAGCAATCTGCTGAACTGCAGTGCACTCCGAGTGTCACATATGCGTCTATTTTATTTTTCAGAAAATTATATCTGCATTTCTCTTACAAGAGCACAACAGGAACCAAAGTAAAAGAGTGTAATGGATACAGCACATAGGATAAATCATATCTTTAAAATAATAAAATAATAAACATTTTACACCATGTCCTATATCCTGCTAATATTTTCAGAATATGGCCTTGATTGTAAAACAAAAGCAAGCTTTTACAATCTGGATAAAGACTGCTTACTCTTATGCAAGGAATGGATGATTTGTCTTGACAGAATCTTTGTAATAACTGGACAGAAACATATCTGTTTCAATATCATATTGAGTACAAAATGCTGGGAGGACTACATTTTTTCTTGTTTTTGGAAACTGAAGTCATATATAAATAGAAAAAATGTTGACCCTTAATGATACACCTATTTTTTTCTTTGATGCAAACAGCTAGAACACCTTTCTGATATTCTAAAACAAAAAATTGTTAATCTTCAGATTAATAAATTAGGTCATTATAATAATAAATTAGGTTTTTTTTCAGTTTTAAAGTTCAGCAACCTCTGACCAAGTATTTACAACAATACTTGAGAGTTCCTTTACAAAAAAATACATTTTCTTTTCACATTAAGCATACTGGGTATCTGTGTCTTTTATGACAAGCATTTGTAAAAGAAAAAAAGGCAATGCACAAATGGGTAATTAGTATAAAAGTGCCAAGACTTGTCTGGAAAGTTAACTTTGTATTACACAGTCAGAGTTATCAATGAGGCAAGCTACAACAAACTTCCAGCTTAATGTGGACAATATTCCAGTAGTTGTTTCAAACAATTGTTTGAATTAAAAAAAAAAAAATCAAGGAGCGGATGGTGTTATTCTACGGAGCTGATTAGTGCTGCATGTATATTGCCATCAGTGTCTCTAGCCGATGCATTCATTAAAAGCCTTTTTAAGGCTAAGCAGGAGAAGAAAAATAAGAAACACCCTGAAATGTAGCAAGTAGCAAGAGCAACGCTTACTGCTATAATCGTGCACATACCATACACACACATATATGCAAACACAAGAGTGTACACACGTACATACACGCATACATGCGCACGCACACACACTAAACACTTTCAAATCAAATAAAACGGTAGGTAGAATGAGATGCTCCTCTTGTCTCTCCTAAACTCACAAGCAATTAAGCACTGCTATGGAATGCCTGTTTTATCTGTTTCTGCTCTGGGTAAAATCTCTCAGATAAAAATACATTCAACAAGAAAAAAATAGAAAATTATATATATACTGTATATATACAGATCGATACTGTATATATACTGTATATATATATACATATATAGTGTGTTTGTGTGTATGCACACACACATTATATATATATGCACATATATACACACAGACATACAAATACTTTGTTGTTTTTAGCATAATTATATTTACATAAATATTCCTATAATGCTAATGTTTAAAGAAGCATGATCTCCTTTTTTCTGAGCTTCAAAAAAGGTGCTTGAGTAATATACAATTAAAATTAAGTAGCTTCCTAGCATGGAAGTAGTTTCTAATCTGCATAACCAGTAAATAAGAACAACAGGAAAAACCTTAAAACAGTCTCTTTTTTACTCTTTCATTTAAGCAAGAGCTTTGTCCAACAAAAATATTTTTTCCTCCTCCTCCACTAAAACTGTCTGAACAACCAGAGATTAATACAAAACAAAACAAAACCACAACAAACAAAAGCCCCTGGAACTGCATGGTGTTCTTGACTTTCCCTTCCTTCCTTCAATACTGCCGTCAAAAGATCCAGTGCTCATATCAGGAATTATTTAGGCCTCAGTCATTTGCTAACTTTGCCAAAATCTGGCCAATCAGCTTTGCAGAAAACAAAATTAAAACAAAAAGCAGCACAAGGTATAATTTTATACATCCTTAATAAACCCACCCTTTATATTCTGCTATAACCTTTTCCTTGCTATATCATTAACTACTGCAGCTTCTTGTCATATAGAAAAATATATGCAGCTACACCATACCTGTGACATGACAGGTTCTGTTCTAGGAGTATACTTTTGTAGCAACAGCTGGGAAAAAAATCAGACCTCTGTTTTCTGTTTCCATGTGGGGTTAGGCTTTGCTGCAACAAATGCAGTTTCAGAGCAACAAGAAAAGCCACCATCCTGATGCTTGGCAATATTCTTTATTTGTTTTCTCCCCGAGCCAAGCTTGACCAGCTTTTCTTCTTTGAAGCTCTCTCTCATTTCACCACCCAACCCCAAATTCACCCACCCAAACAATCTCTATAGCTATGTTACAAGCAAATACATCTTAACAAGTTTTAAAACTTTGGTTCTAAGAAAACTCTTGGTCAGTTATCGCAAGGAAAAGTGGGAATGCTTGTTCTGGCACATTGCAGGAGTCAGAGCCCATCCCAGTAAGGTCTTAGAGCTGTACATGAAGTCACAAATCCAATACAATCCACTAAGCAAGTGCACAATTCTAGTTTTATTTTAATAGCAGACTTAGTCTCTCGCTCTCCTTCTTTCTCAAATCCTTGGCAAAGGTGCAATTCTTCAAACTGTTTGATAGAAATTATCTGCCTGTAGGTTGTTCTGTTTTTGCATGCTGTAGAATCCACTGTATCTTGAATCTGGGTCAGCAATTCTTAGCATTCTCTGAGAACTGTCCACCTGGACCATGGTTCCTTTCTTGCAGTCCACGTATACCAGCTGATTGTTTAGGCAAGAAGGCTGTTGGAAAAGAAAAAAAGACAACATAAAAATCCAGTTCATACATCACTGTTGTCTTCTCTCCACAATAGGTCTGGGAAATGTTTGTGACGCAAAGTTCACAAAAACAAAATCACACTAAACTATTTATTTTTCTTTGTTACAAAGGTTCAACTTTTGCAGTCCTTGCTAATTCAAGACTCCCATGGACTGAGTAAGAGCTGAGTAAGGACTGTAATATTTGGGCCACACGTATATAATTGCATAGGACCAGAAGCTGGCAAATGAATCCTTTTCATCTGGAAAGATTTGGTGACAACTCTGCTACCTTTACTATACATATTATAAAGCATTTTACAGTCTACATTTAATGAAAACTTTGTAATTTCAGGCTGGATTGTGCCTGTTAGATACAATGCATCTTATAAATTGCTATGGAATTGCTAACTCTTGGGGGAGCACTGGTATTCTGCTTCCTAGAATTCTCTGATATAATAGCAGATGTGCTGCCTTTGCCTATTACAACCCTTTACAAAGTCCATTCTTCCTCCTACACGTCTCTTGCTCTGTGGGCAAGAGAGGATTAGGGATGACGCAGTCTCTGTGCTCACTTGAAATTTGAAAACTATACACTAATTTGGGGTTCCTCAGTGATTGGGTGCCCAATTTGAGACAGATAGTACATGATTCTTCAAAGGTGCTGAGAACCCACAGTTTCAAGACTTCATCTGTATTTGAGAGACAAGGTGGGTGAGGTAACATCTTTTATTGGACCAACTTCTGTTGGTGAGACCAGCTTTCGCGCCACAGAGCTCTTCTTCAGGTCTGGAAAAGGAATTCCCAGCATCACAGCAAAATGCAAGGTGGAACAGATAATTTAGCATAAGTAGTTAGCACATATTGCAAGGACCCATTCAAGGTAGAGTGGGGTCCATTAACACCTCTGTAGTCATAGTGCAAAAAGAGGGGGTTAGTGGTTTACAGATTGTTGTAATAAGCCATATATCCAGTGTTTCTGTTCCCTCCATGATGTTTGGTATCTAGCAGAGTACACTACACTATAACCGCACTGCATTCATCTGGATCTGTTAATGCTCAGCACTCCTGAAAATTAAGCCATGTTCATTCATCTCAAGTTGGGCATCCAAAAATAAAGAACATACAATCAGCGAGTGCCTCTGAAAAATGTAAAATGACTTGTCCAACACCATATAGTAAGTCTGTGACCAAGCCAGGGATAGAATTACTCTCTCCTGGGTCCCCTCCAATGCCTTAATCATAAGACCATCCTTTCTGTACCTGCAGTCCCGCCTCTCATTTATTATACAACTTCTAGCTTCTGCACTGAATGAGTCAGGGGTCCTACAAACAACTGCCTCTTTCACTACACATCCTGCCTCATTCACTGTTTAACCTGTGCACTGAATGAGGCAGGAGTCCTGTGGAAAAAATAATGTGATCATGTAATTAGACTGTAACATAATGCACATGTACAAGGGGGATAGAGTTAAGGTTGCACAGTCTCTCTCTTGGAGGATCCAAATCATAAAGGGATTTTTTGATCAATGACTTGTATTCAGTAATCCGGGCCTACTCATATCAAATCATCTTTTCTTTTCCTGATGTACCTCCAATAGTCCTTAAATGATTAAAAAAAATCTTTCCTAATTTATGCCCTGTTCCTGCAAAAGGAACTGCTTGAACAGACACTTATGCCTGTGCTGAGTCTCATTAACTTTTGCAGGACTCAGTGTTGGTCTGAAGGTCCAGTCCACAGATCATTTTGTAGGATCAGGGCCATAAATATTACACTTCTCTGTAAAGCCTCTTTTTACAACCTTTAATTTCTATTTTGGAATGACAGTAAACTCACTCTTGTCCTATCACACTTAGTACTGTACTACTTTGGCATTAAAAAGACTTAAAAATAGCAGCTCACCTACCTGATTCCCTACTCTTATATTATACAGATGGATGTAACTTATCATCACCTGGTGCTTCGTCTTTAATAAGATAAAAAGCCTGGTGGAAAAATGAAGTGTAGTGGTAATAGTGCTTCTTAATTTTGGTAAGGTCTTTGATACAGTTCCGCATGACTTTCTCATAAATTAGATAAGAGAATTCTGGATTAGATGAAACGACTTAACTCATGATGTGTAGTAGAGAGAAGTGTAAGTACACAATAAACGTTTGCTAAGTCAGATAAATGTTGGAGATGCTACAACATTTACCAGACCTGAAAGCTATTTACAGTGGGTCTAATGCTCTTAACCACACATAATTGCTGTTACTCATGAAAAATATTAGAAAAAGATGTTGTCTTACTAGTGATGCTTAGACCACTACCAAATAAATCTACAAATAGGTTGTCACAAAAAATCAATTTGATATTTTAATGTATAAAGACAGATTTACATTATCTGGCACTAATTTATACTAGTAATACCAGGTCATTAGCTTCCCTGTCAAGATAGATAGTTGCCACTTCTTTCAATATGTAGGAATAAAATTGTTGGTAAGATTAATTTGTACAGTTCCCATTTCATCTATTAAAGGCAAAAATCTTCCCAAATGTTTAGATCTTCACATAATTTGCCTTATATGAATCAATCCCCCCCCCCAATTTGAGGTAATATAAGCCTTTTTGGTTACAGTTAAATATGTCCATTTATCTATATTATTATGGATCATTACAGTTAGCATCAGCGCTTCTGTTCTGGTGGTGTGAACTGTATCCTAATATTAAGCAGTAATGTTTTATTTTTTTAAGTTATTCTGCTATAGATTTGTTTGCTTTGGATATAAAGTAAAATGTCATCACTTGTGTAAGATGAAATTTTATGGCTGACATTCCTGCCAATAGTTCAAATGAGAGGCTTGTGGTTTCTAGCTGAAAACACTCCATGTTTGGGAAAAAACCCATCATGTTTATTGGATTTTGCAGCGATTCAGGGCTATGTGGCTGAAGTGACTAATGCACTGATGGCGAGACTTCAAAAAGAATAACAGATCAAAGGCTTGTGTCAGTCTCAGCGATCTGATTTGTTACTATTATAAGGGGCTTCCTAATTGAATTATCTCTAAGTATGATTTCTAATGTAGTTATACTGTGAGAATTCTTCATCTGCTTTTCTTAAGAATGAGAAGCCACATACTCAATGTGTCCATGAAGCTAGGAAAATCCTGTCCCACACAGAATTGTAATGGGCATTGACTTATTGGAATACTAATGACCCAAAGAGACCTGGCTGTTCCAGACGGTCTATAAAGAAAGTTCTTATAAGGAATAGGAGAAATCTCAAGCACACAAATGATTGTAACCTTTCTAGACCAGAGACCTTATTTTCATTCCTGTATCATTTGAATTATATATGGAAACGATATAAATAAATGAATAAATGATAATTAAGAATGATTATGTAAGAGGAGAAGAGTGAGGGTGGCAGGAAGGCTTGGGAATATGTACAATTGGACCCTGAGACATTTCCCAGTTGTTGAAACTTACTAGGAAGTATCCCCCCATCCAGAAGATAGAGGTACGAAAGAATTAGGGGTATCTGGAGGAAGTAACTGTCAAAAAAAAAAAAAAAGTGAGGTATTGAATAAAATTTGACCATTTGCATATTCACAAGTCTTCAAAGGAGAACTAGCCCATAACTGTGAGAAAAACGGCATGCGTCTAAGCCAATGTGTCACACTATGCTGGTGCTAGAGATTGAAACAAAGATGCTTCTGTAACAAGATTGGATAGTAGAATAAAGATCTGTCATTGTCCCACTTATCTGCTTCTATGGTAAACTTAGAGAAGGTATAGCACAGCTGTTCCTACCCAAATTTCTCTGTGGGGCAAACCTATCCTTTTTTACAGGAATTTGGGCACTGGCTGCATGTCTCTTCCTTAATCTGTTGCTACATCTGGCTGCGTGTTATGTACTCTTCCAGTAGGTGGTGCTACACTGTGTTTATACAAACTGCTTTGTAGCATGACAAGGAACATGCAGCTGCTGAGTGGGACACAGTGGTGGGACTACTGAGGAGCAAGAGGAGGACCTGGTGGGAGTAACAAGAACAAACAACAGAAAGTAACACAAGAAAAATTACTAGAAAAGAAAAAAAAAGTGTAAGCAGCACAGCAAGACAGAATGTGTGAGATATGACAAGCAGGTTGAGAGCACGGTTGTGATAGGTCCTAGAGACCCCAGGGACCAATACATGGGAGGAGTTGGCCTCAGACAAAAAAGGTTGGGAATTAATGGGCCCAGCAACATGTGTTTTCTCAAATATCAATTTATATGAATGATAAACTAAATGGAAATGGATAATTAGTTCTGGTAATGACTATATGGTAAATGTGAAAGATGAAGGGTGACAAAGAAGATGCTTTCGGGGATTGCTCTGACTGTAATTTCAATCAGCTAGTAAAAGTCTGTTCCTCTTACCTGGGTGCTGGTGAGATAACAAGCAGAAGTACTATTCAGGTTTTTATTATTATGGAAGCACTGTTCCACAGTTTTGTACTTAAAGCAGAGACTCAATCACTTCGACAGGAAGAAGACATTGTAACCTCTCCAAAATTATAGACTTTGGGGGGGAGGGGGAGAGAAAATGAATTTTCTGAGAATTTACAAATAAATCCATTTATTAGTTTATGAATTAAAATTAATTTTTAAAAGGGCCATTTAATAAATGTAGCACCTTTTTAGATCTCAAATGATCTTAATGGAATAATGCAGACTCTTCAAACGGGTCATATAATGAAAACTCTCCGAGTTTGTGCATTGGCTAAATTTGATGTTTTAAACAGTTTAGTGGCCATTTTTTGGCATTATCCTTCTTAACTGAAAGTTGCTTCTTCAGCAGTGATTAAAGACTAATATTCTTCTGCAGAAAGTTTCACCAGGAATTGCCCCTTTTCAAAATGTCTCATCTACTATTGTTCTCAATGCGACTGAGAAAACAGGCTGTGCTCAGTCAAGATAATGTTCTTGGTTTTGCTCCCAATGAGAACTATGAGAGAGTGTGGCCATTTCAGAAGAAGAGGCTGCCATGCTGATAGACCAGTTCACGTTAGAGCAATAGGCCAGTTCACTTCTGTATGAATATCAAAGCAGTATTAGTATGCATTCAGACTAATTCGCTCATACGCTACTAAATATAAAAAGAGATGCTAATGTTAGTGTATTCACTTATCTGTAACTAATTGTCTTATTAAATTATATTTGCATTGCATATACCCCTGTAATTACATTTACATTATGTATACCTTGGTAATTAAATAACCCTACATCAAAAGCGTGGTAAGAATGTACTTGATGTATAAACTTCATGAAAACTACTGAAGGATTGTTATTTGCTATTACATTACCTTTTACATTGTGTATCTCTCCGAGACTAAATTAATCAAATGTGAATGGAACCTTGGAAATGCTAATGAAGGACTTAATGGCTGTAACAGGAAATGCTCATTTCAAAGCAAGAGATGGTAGAGGAGTAAAGACACTTTTCACATTGCTTTCTCTATGGAAAAGCTATAAATATGAACCAAAAAAGGATACAGCATCTCTGAACTATTTGAGCATTCATAGGGAAACATTCCAGATGCAAAACAGAGATCCCCAAAGTTATTTTGGGTAACCCTGAGAAATTTATGGAAAACTAGCAGATTATAACATCTCTGCTATCATTTTGGATTTACAAACTTAGACTCACCTGTTAATGTATTTTACCTGCTTTAGCCTCTCAATAACTCACTTCTTTTTCTTAGCTAATAAACCTTTAGTTAGTTTACTAGAACAATTGGCTGCCAGAGTTGTCTTTGATGTGAGACAGAGTATCCATTGACCTAGGGTAAGTGACTGACCCTTTGGGGTTGGGAGTAACCTAATGTGGTCTGATTTTTGGTTTTAATAACCTTTTATCACTAGGTTCAGTTTGCCTGGGTGGCAAGACAGGCTGGAGGGTCTCAGGGGACTGTCTGTGACTCCATGGTAATACTGGTATAGTGATCCCGGAGTGCACATTTGTTATTGGCTTGGTGAAATCTAATTATGGACTATACCACTAGTTTGGGGTGTCTGCCCGTGTTTTCTGACAGTCTCACCTGAGATTGGCTTGGTTTTACCTCCCGAAAATTCAGTAGTATATGGACTAGGTAACTGGTGATATTAATTTGGCATTACATAAGCATAATTGTTCTGAATTAGTGCAAACGATTTGAGACATGGAAAAAATTCATTTAAATGAGCTGACATTAAATGGACTCAACTGTATCCTACAATACATTTCAGGAGACCCTCCTGCTTTCCAGAAAAGCACAAATCTAGATATAGAAGTTTTAACACTGTACCTTTGTTGGGGCTCTGTAGCAGGACACTGGTATCCACTGCTTTTTCTGATTGACAAGCAGAAGGGCTATTATAAGAACCAGGGCTGTCATGATGGGAACTGTCACCCAGGCAACGGAGTTGAGAGATGTATCTTCAGTAGAGTGCAGTCCAATGCCTTCTCTGAAATCTCCTTGAAGATGACTCATGTCTGAAAGAGTTAGCATTTGTTAGCAACAAAAAAATTTACGTGTTCCTTTTCTGTCTTGACCATAAACAAGTATAGGATTATGGAAGTACCAGCGTCAGTACTGTGGCCTTGTATTTATTTATTTTTTTTGGTTAACCATATCCTGAAATTTTACCCTATTGATATTTAGGGACAGGGTCACGCTTGTGTGTTCTCTCATCTGTTGTTAGCCACAGTTTTTTGTAGCCGGAATAATGATTTCCGCATATTTTCAAGTAACTATTCCATACGAAGTGGATTTTTATCTTTTGGTGGTCCTATTAATACTATGTCATTCCACCAGTTGTGATTTATGAAGCCATCATTTTTCTATGATCATGTTTATTTATAGTAGATCTTTCACTGTCTTGTTTTCTCCTTTCAATGTGGTGGCTGTTCTCCAAGAGCTGATTCTTTTCTCAGCTTCTCCTATATGAGATTCCAGCTTAATTACCTATTTTTGATCATACTGTAAAAACTACCTCACAGTAGTGCTGTCACTATACATACACTAAAGATTGCAAGGTGCTCTGGTTTTACAATAATATGCAACATACATGTACATAAGACACATACTTATTTCTTCTAATATTATATCTGTTTTTCATTTCCCTTTTATATCTTTGAGGACCTGAGTTACAGTAAGCTCAGCACTTGTTCCTTGCAACACTTCAGTATCTTCAGGTTTCAGAGCGGTAGCCATGTTAGTCTGTATCAGCAAAAACAACGAGGAGTCCTTGTGGCCCCTTAGAGACTAACAAATTTATTTGGGCATCAGCTTTCGTGGGCTAGAACCTACTTCATCAGATGCATGGAGTCCACTTCCTAGACACTACAGTGCTAATAAGCGATGGTCACAAACACCATCCTATACCAGAAACCTACTGACCGCTATACTTACATGCCTCCAGCTTTCATCCAGACCACATCACACAATCCATTGTCTACAGCCAAGCTTTAAGATACAACCGCTTTTGCCCCGATCTCTCAGACAGAGACAAACACCTACAGGATCTCTATCAAACATTCTTAAAACTACAATACCCACCTCGTGAAGTGAAGAAACAGATTGACAGAGCCAGAAGGGTACCCAGAAGTCACCTACTACAAGACAGGTCCAACAAAGAAAGTAACAGAACGCCACTAGCTGTCACCTACAGCCTCCAACTAAAACCTCTCCAGCGCATCATCAAGGATCTACAACCTATCCTGAAGGACGATCCCTCACTCTCACAGACCTTGGGGGACAGGCCAGTCCTCACTTACAGACAGCCCCCAAACCTGAAGCAAATACTCACCAGCAACTACATACCACACAACAAAAACACCAACCCAGGAACCAAACCCTGCAACAAACCCCGGTGCCAACTCTGTCCACATATCTATTCAAGGGACACTATCATAGGACCTAACCACATCAGCCACACTATCAGGGGCTTGTTCACCTGCACATCTACCAATGTGATATATGCCATCATGTGCCAGCAATGCCCTTCTGCCATGTACATTGCCAAACCAGACAGTCTCTACACAAAAGAATAAATGGACACAAATCTGACATCAGGAATTATAACATTCAAAAACCAGTAGGAGAACACTTCGATCTCCCTGGTCACTCAATAACAGACCTAAAAGTGGCAATTCTTCAACAAAAAGATTTCAAAAACAGACTCCAATGTGAAACTGCAGAACTGAAATTAATTTGCAAACTGGACACCATCAAATTAGGCCTGAATAAAGACTGGGAGTGGTTGGGTCATTACAAAACCTAAACCTAATTTCCCCCATACTAATTTCCCCCTTCTGTTACTCACACTTTCTTGTCAACTGTTCGAAATGGGACACTCATTACCACTAAAAAAGTTATTTTTCCTCCCTTAGTATCCTACTGTTAATTAAATTGTCTCATTAGACTGACCTCACACTTGGTAAGGCAACTTCCATCTTTTCATGTGTTATACCTGCTCCTGTATTTTCCACTCCATGCATCTGATGAAGTGGGTTCTAGCTCATGAAAGCTTATGCCCAAATAAATTTGTTAGTCTCTAAGGTGCCACAAGGACTCCTTGTTGTTATTTCAGTATCTTCAGACACTGCATCTATGTCTTTTGTGGCCATTTTCCTCCAATTTTCCTATTGCCCTTTTAAGGCAAAAACTAATTTATGCTGTTTTTTCCTTAAATAATTTTTGCTTCTTGATGTCCCTTTCCTCTGGGTTGACGAATACAGAAATCTTGGTGCCTTCACAGACTTTGGGATGTTTATTTAGCAGAATTTTTATTGGAGTACCCTTGAGGCTCACCTCAGGTGCATTCTTTCAATCTAGGCACATACTGGAAAAAATGGTTACTTTCCTTACAGTAACTGATTCTTCAAGATGGTTTGTGCATGTGGAATCCACTCATGGCATGCAGGTGCCCCTACACAGGAGATCAGACATTTTTTCTCTAGTAGTGTCCTCTAGGAGTCGCACATACATCCTGAAGGATGATCCCTATCCTCTTGTGCTCCTCCTCCCAAGAGCAGAATGACCCCAAATACTAACCAATTTTTTTGTTGCCCCGAGTGTCAATAATAAAATACGATCTGCAGGGATGGAGGGTAGATTGTGGGATCCACATAAACAGACCATCCAGAACAGGGGTTCTCAGACTTTCGAACTGGTGACCCCTTTCACATAGAAAGCCTCTGAGTGTGACCCCCCCATATACATTAATAATGCTTTAACACCATTATAAATGCTGGATGCAAAGCAGGGTTTGGGGTGGAGGCTGACAGCTTGCGACCCCCCATGTAATAACCTCGTGACCCCCTGAGGGGTCCCGACCCCCAGTTTGAGAACCCCTGATCTAGAAGAACCACAGTTACTGAAAAGATGAGTAACCATTGTTGTTTCTTCTTCAAGCTCTTATACATGTGGATCCCACTAATGGTGTCTAGCAAGCAGTTCAACACCTTAGGGGGGAGCGAGGAATTTACTGGAACAAAGATTGTAGGACTGCTCTTACAATTAGAGTGTTCACTCTTGATGAAGCCTCTAACGAGTAGTGTCTAGTAAGAATTTGAACTGAAGACCATGTAGCTGCTGTACATATTTCTATGAGAGGGAACATATCATTGATGAAGTCAATGTTCTGGCAGAATGAGCTGAAATATTTAAAGGAGGATTCAGTTTAATAATCTCATAAACTACTCTCATACAATCCATTTAGACTCTGGAAGATGCAGATTTGTCCTTCGCTCTGCCTCTATATGCTATAAACAATCTAAGAATTGACCTAAAAGTCTCATTCTGTTCAAGTAATATAAAAGAGCTCTTTTACGATTTAAGGCATTAAGCTTTATTTCTGCTGAAATTACAGGGTCTAGGGGAGAAAACTGGTAGGTGACTATACTGGTTATTATGAAAATGCCAAACCATCTTTGGAACGAGTTTAGGACATGGTCTGAATGAGACTATCAGCACGAAAAACAATGATGAAAAGACATATAGAGATGAGTGTCACCTGCAAACAAGATCCTGCATTCCAGGACACTCTACTATTATTTTTAGTGGCCTCAGATATATATTGAACAGATGGGGTGACAACACTTGTGTATGACCCTAGCCAAGAGAACTTTGAGGGCTGATGAATAACAGCTCTTGATCTTCTCAAACCGAAAAGAATGAAGTCACTCAAGAACAAATCCTGAGCTTGCCAGATCCACACACAAGTAACAATAACTCAGTCAACAACAATCGAAGACAGAGCTGATACGTCTCAAAGAATTAGTATGGACATCTTTAGTGCCAAAGGGAGATGATCGACCAATGCAAACAGCGCAGCCTCGATACTATACACAGATCTAAAATGATGCAGACATAGTCAAGAAAATCTGAGGACCCCAGATATCACCAGAGTTGCTCTGCTACTACTTTCTCAGTAATTCAAAAAAAGAAAGAAAACACACAAGAAAGTGTGATAATGGGAGAGATTCTAAGCTCAACAGATGCTTCTTTAAGGTATACTGATACCATGTCCTCCTGAAAATAAATATTGATGATCTCCTCTGACAACAAATCTAGTATCTCCCTGCTGAACTTCCCCAGCCAAAGATGATATGGGTCTAAAATGACTTTTTATCACAGTACAAAACAAGGACACACTTGTGACAACATTTTGCATGAGTATTTCATGACCCTAAAGAGAAAGTTCACCTTAAAAAAAAACATGTGTGCAGATGTTGCTATTGCCAGTTTCTGACTGAAGAGCAACATGTGTATATGTCTTAGATTGGAGGTTTATTCCAGTAATTTAGTGTTCAGAATTCTGTTTCCCATAAAGAACCAGAACATGTGTCTATAACATTCAATTTGAGCAAAAGAACCGCTTTAGTAGTGTCTACACTCATTTGACTTTTCATTCCAAACACTGTTCATCACACTAGACACTTGTTCCATTGGATTATCTGCCTCCGTGGTAGCAGCACAGTGCCTGGGGGAGACAAATGCCAACAGTCCAATGGAACAAGCGTCTTGTGGACGCTGCTGAACACATACTCTTCAGCATTCAATGCAGCAATTGCTATGTGCACATCACATGGCTTTCTGTAAAGCCAAACAACTCTCTTAAATTATATTGGTAATTTAACCTCTATGTCATAACATCCGTCAAGTACTGATCATTAAAACCATATTTAAAAACAAACAAAAAATCTCCCACCCTAATGGGGGAAGGAGAGAGATACAGTAGAGATCTGTTCATTTTAATACATTTATAAGGTGCTGGCACTATGATGATGGTTGCAAGAACCTAGACAACCATCTATTTTTGATTATTAAGGGTCCAGTTGTGTCACACTTCCCAAGAGGATACTGCCATTGATTTTATTACTACTCTTATGAGTAAATCTACTTAATGTGAACAAGGGTGGTAGAATTAGACTGATAGTATTTAAGATGACACTTCAAAACTATTTTTATTGATTTACTTTGTTTTGTAACCAAGTGTTACGTATATTAGAATCTCTTTAATATTACACACGAACTCACTTTAAATGTTTATTTTGCTGCTTTGAAATAAAAAAAAATATTGAAGGATGGGCATGCATTCATAGATTCTAGGGCTGGAAGGGACCTCGAGAGGTCATCGAGTCCAGTCCCCTGCCCTCATGGCAGGACCAAATACTGTCTAGACCATCCCTGATAGACATTTATCTAACCTACTCTTAAACATCTCCAGAGATGGAGATTCCACAACCTCCCTAGGCAATTTATTCCAGTGTTTAACCACCCTGACAGTTAGGAACTTTTTACTAATGTCCAACTTAAACCTCCCTTGCTGCAGTTTAAGCCCATTGCTTCTTGTTCTATCCTTAGAGGCTAAGATGAACAAGTTTTCTCCCTCCTCCTTATGACACCCTTTTAGATACCTGAAAACTGCTATCATGTCCCCTCTCAGTCTTCTCTTTTCCAAACTAAACAAACCCAATTCTTTCAGCCTTCCTTCATACATCATGTTCTCTAGACCTTTAATCATTCTTGTTGCTCTTCTCTAGACCCTCTCCAATTTCTCCACATCTTTCTTCAAATGCGGTGCCCAGAACTGGACACAGTACTCCTGTTGAGGCCTGACCAGCACAGAGTAGAGCAGAAGAATGACTTCCTGTGTCTTGCTCACAACACACCTGTTAATGCATCCCAGAATCATGTTTGCTTTTTTTGCAACAGCATCCCACTGTTGACTCATATTTAGCTTGTAGTCCACTATAACCCCTAGATCCCTTTCTGCCGTACTCCTTCCTAGACAGTCTCTTCCCATTCTGTATGTGTGAAACTGATTGTTTCTTCTTAAGTGGAGCACTTTGCATTTGTCTCTATTAAACTTCATCCTGTTTACCTCAGACCATTTCTCCAATTTGTCCAGATCATTTTGAATTTTGACCCTAACCTCCAAAGCAGTTGCAATCCCTCTCATTTTGGTATCATCCGCAAACTTAATAAGCGTACTTTCTATGCCAATATCTAAGTCGTTGAAGATATTGAATGGAGCCAGTCCCAAAACAGACCCCGGCTGAACCCCACTCGTTATACCTTTCCAGCAGGATTGGGAACCATTAATAACACTCTGAGTATGGTTATCCAGCCAATTATGCACCCACCTTATAGTAGCCCCATCTAAATTGTATTTGCCTAATTTATTGATAATATCATGCAAGACCATATCAAATGCCTTATTAAAGTCTAGGTATACCAGATCCACCGCTTCTCCCTTATCCACAAGACTCGTTATCCTATCAAAGAAAGCGATCAGATTGGTTTGACATGATTTGTTCTTTACAAATCCATGCTGGCTATTCCCTATCACCTTACCACCTTCCAAGTGTTTGCACATGGTTTCCTTAATTACTTGCTCCATTATCTTCCCTGGCATAGAAGTTAAACTAACTGGTCTGTAGTTTCCTGGGTTGTCTTTATTTCCCGTTTTATAGATGGGCACTATATTTGCCCTTTTCCAGTCTTCTGGAATCTCTCCTGTCTCCCATGATTTTCCAAAGATAATAGCTAGAGGCTCAGATACCTCCTCGGTTAGCTCCTTGAGTATTCTAGGATGCATTTCATCAGGCCCTGGTGACTTGCTGGCATCTAACTTTTCTAAGTGATTTTTAACTTGTTCTTTTTTTATTTTATCTTCCAAACCTACCCACTTCCCATTAGCATTCATGATGTTAGGCATTCCCTTCAGACTTCTCGGTGAAGACCGAAACAAAGAAGTCATTGAGCATCTCTGCCATTTCCAAGTTTCCTGTTACTGTTTCTCCCTCCTCACTGAGCGGTGGACCTACCCTGTCCTTGGTCTTCCTCTTGCTTCTAATGTATTGATAACAAGTCTTCTTGTTTCCTTTATTCCTGTAGCTAGTTTGAGCTCATTTTGTGCCTTTGCTTTTCTAATCTTGCCCCTGCATTCCTGTGTTGTTTGCCTATATTCATCCTTTGTAATTTGTCCTAGTTTCCATTTTTTATATGACTCCTTTTTATTTTTTAGATCATGCAAGATCTCGTGGTTAAGCCAAGGTGGTCTTTTGCCACATTTTCTATCTTTCCTACCCAGCAGAATAGCTTGATTTTGGGCCCTTAATAGTGTCCCTTTGAAATACTGCTAACTCTCCTCAGTTGTTTTTCCCCTCAGTCTTGATTCCCATGGGACCTTACCTATCAGCTCTCTGAGCTTACCAAAATCCGCCTTCCTGAAATCCATTGTCTCTATTTTGCTGTACTCCCTTCTACCCCCTTCCTTAGTATTGTGAACTCTATGATTTCATGATCACTTTCACCCAAGCTGCCTTCCGCTTTCAAATTCTCAATGAGTTCGTCCCTATTTGTTAAAATCAAATCTAGAACAGCTTCCCCCCAGTAGCTTTTTCAACCTTCTGAAATAAAAAGTTCCTGACATAATGAAACATTTCAGGCATTCTGCTTCTAGTACAGAATGCTAGATTGAATTATTTCTGGTTTTTATCCTACAGAAATTATGTCTAGATCTTATCTCAATATTCTGCAAGCCTATCAAAAAGATGGCTCACTTACACCTTTACTTTCTTCCCAGGACAAATGGATGGGCTAAGACATGCCGAGTAATCACAGACCTAATAGAGTACAATTACCAATCTCTGCCAGATCTCACCTCTGTGGAGATGGACAATGTCATTTTCACTGGGTGTAGGCCAAATTGGTGCTTCTAGTTCAGCATCTCCTCGATGATTTGTCTTCTCAATGGGGATGTTGGTGGGCTCAGGTACATACATCTCTGCAAGATGGGATAAATATTTTTCACAATCCACCAAATCAGCATTTTGCGGTACCTATCAATGGATGCTGGGCTCTTAATTCAGAAAATATTTCTTGGGGATTGTTGTTCTTATTGGTGGTTCAGGAGTTATCATTATGGTTATAGAATTTTTTATCTGCTATGACATTTATTTACTGAGTACATTTAGAAAGTTATTGTTTGTGCAATGGATTTTCCTATCGTTTAATTAATTTCATAAAGTACAGAATACCAATGGTTGCTACCAGTACTACTATGCCAACATAAACTGAATGGGACTGTCCTGTATTAAATTTTTCAAGTAAAATATCTTTTCATAATACATAATATATTTGGTAAGATTCTCTATTACAATTTGGTCCCTTTGTGCTGCTCTAGTGGCATAAAAGGCCAAGAAAGCAGCCGGATCTCTGCAGCTGGTGTAGGGTTGCATGACTGGCTCCTATTACCAACTTTTTTGCAGCCCCCTTTGTAGAGGCATGGCTGAAGTTCTCTGACTGGCAAATAGCCTCTTGGAGGTTAACAGCTTGCATAGGTAAGAACAGCTGTAATGAACTGCTATAAGAAACCAGGCCAGATTCAGGAAGCTGCATCAAACTTCTTTGGTTCCATTATGTGCATGGCTGAGAAACTATCCCATTACATGTAAGTCACAATTAAAAGTACTCATATAAGCAACTTAAAATGTTATTAATAAAAATAATTTGAAACAATATCCCAGACTTGTGGAGCACCAGAAACATTAGGCAAAAGTGGAGTCTACAGAGGAATCAAAATATTTCCTCTCTCACTTCACAAATGCATTTCATTTATCTAATAATTTAATGAAAGGTCATTCAGAGAGAACAATGGCAAAACAGTTAATCTTTGAGTTAACAGTCCTTTCCCAGAACATGTGAGATTTGAACTATACTGTTGTGCACTACTTTCTTATCTGTGGTGAGTATGCAGTTTTCTGAGTTGTTCTCCTGTGTCTCTCGGTCTCTTATGACATAAGCAACAACTCCTGTTATCCTTTGCATATGTTGCTCAATGTGAATCAACATTCAAATCGAATACAATAATCTGTGCCTGATTATAGCCTCTGACAAGAGTATAACTTGTAAAATTTAGGACCATGGTTTTATTACCTGGACACATGGGACAGCAACTTCCCTCAACGTTGATGGGTTCTACACAGGGGAGAGGGGGGCAACTGACAGTGGAGCAAAGGGTCTGACCCTGCAGGCAGTAGCAGTGTGTGCAGCTGTCAATATCCCAACGTTCCTCATCTGCATATGTTTTTCCACTAAAGTGACACACCACCTTCTTTGGTATTGTATCTTCTGTTGAAAAAAATAATTGGTATGATGACTTGCTATGGCAAAATATAAACATATTAAAAAAATCCAATGAGGAACAACAAAAAAAGGCATGAGCCCAATTTCTTAAAAATTTAAACCCATATCCATTGACTACGTAACGCATAAGTTATGACAGTAAAATGTGAAAATACCAGACGCTTTGCAAAAATTTTGCAGTTTCGTTACCAGTTCAGTTGCATATGTACAAGTGCAAAAAAAAAAAAAAAAAAAACCAGAAAACTTCACAATTTAATATTGTGTTAATTACATTCATTATATTCCCATTCCTCTTTCAGTTACCTTGCGTGTATGCATCAGACCCATTTTGACACTAATGAGAGTGCAATGTTATAGACAAAACAAATATTTTATAAGTAAAACACTAACAGTATTAATATTTTCACAATAAAAGAATTGCTCCATTTCCAGTGATACAAGTTTGTTTTTCTTCCATTTTGTGAGAGAAATAGAGTGTATGAAAATACAGATAATTTTCCAGGTTACCTTTAAGAATAGGTTTCACTTGATATGCATCAGAAGTTTAGGAGTTTAGGCACTGTTTTGATTATTTTAAGATTTTTTCACACACACTGTTAAAATTTAAAATTGATAAAAATTAAAAAATGCTGAAAAATAAACATCGATATTATCCAGCAAAATGATAAAAATAAAAATTGAATGTTGCCAAACAAAACCAAAGGATATGGCATTGCACAGAGTGCTTTGGAGGAAGAAGACTCAGAGTGGATCCCATTTCATGGAATCAACACAAAGAAAATGTTGAAGAGCAGTGATGCTAGAGCTCATGAACTGGTAAAGTAAATGAGTGAATAGAAGTCCTAATGAAGGATCAGCCTCAATGTTTTTTTCATTCATGTGGATTCCATCTCAACTGAAACTTGAACCAGGAGGAGACAGATGGAGGCCATTGCTCCTAGGTCAGGAGTCTTCAATGCAGAGGGAGCTGGGAAGAAAGCAGCAGTAGGGGATCCATGTTCAAAAGTGCAACCCTACCTTCCGATGATGAAAGTACAGCAGGAGCGGTCATGAAAGATGGGGTGCACAGCTCCAACTCACAGCTTCCATTGGCCCCAGTAAAAGACATTTGACTGAACCAGCCATTAATCAAATGCACAAAACCATGCCAAAAATAAGCACAAGACAACCTTATTTATCTTCTCTCTCATCATATAGCTCTCCATTTCTCTCCTATAAGCAAGAGGGAGATTCTCAATGGGAAATAACAGTCTCTCTATATAAGAAAGGAGAATGCTTAACATGGAAGGTGAATTTGGGAAAAAGGCAAGATGTATGGAAAAAGTAATAGAAAAGTCAGAGGAAAGGATGCAGGGCCTGCAAAACTTATAACTATATAAATATGGATGTCTAAAAGCCATCATGCTCTGGATCCAAAAATAAAAATGATGAAAAACAGAATGTGGAACCTCTGCTTTGAGAGTTCCAACAATTGAGGAAGATACTAACCCTGCAGATTTTGCCTACCAAATTCTCTCTCAACTGTGGGATAAAAATACTAAGGAGGACTGTACAGCAAGAGATGCTTTAGAGAAGTGTTCAGGAAGTCATCTAAAAGCAGAATAACAGGAAGCATATGAAAGCCACATTTTCAAATATAAACAAAGAAAAGCTGCTGAAAGCTGCCAAAAAGAGCAAGACATATTTTATAAATGTTCCAGGTTTTTGTTTTTCCCAGATGTCTGCCCCACCATTCATACTAGTAGTAGTGAGGAAGGAATTTGGAGACAAAAGAACAAAAAAGTTTCTATACAGTCTTTTATATAGCCAAACTTTTATATTAGGGAACTTTATGTTAGTGAACATGTTCCTAGAGTCCGTGAGACCAAGTAATTAATTGCACACACAGTGCAAAGAACACAAAATAATGGACAAAAAACAGAAATATATTTATCTACAGTCTCCATAAAAATACTTTCTGACAGAAAATATACTATAGTAAGTTGGTATGAGAAAATAAGTCATCAGTAGGAGACTATGTTTGAGCAGTAATTGAAATTTTGCTTTTACATTCTGGATTGAATTGTTGTTACAAAAAGGGAAATTAGCAGGTCATAACTGCTCTCAAATTTAGGTATTTGCAACTGAAACAGAGCAACATTGTGTTAGTACATAGGAATTTGAAAGTAAAATTGACTATGAAGTGACAAATTAAAATAAAACTAGCTAAACTATTTCCTTTGCCAAAATAAGAGAAATGTAAAAAGTTTACAAGTAGCATATATAACAAAGAGTAACTTAGATACTTAAGTATCAGAGGGGTAGCTGTGTTAGTCTGGATCTGTAAAAAGCGACAGAGTCCTGTGGCATCTTATAGACTAACAGACGTATTGGGTAGTAGATGGCAAATGATGATTTTTTTTAAATGCCTCTGCTTTAGCTGCAAACAAACTACAATTTGGGGGCACCTATGCAGAAATATCATGCCATGAACAAGGTGAAGTGATACAGTCCTTTGCATGGCATTGGTCAGAAAGCACTTACAATATTTTAGTCAGTTTTGTGACCCTCATTTCCAGGAAGAAGTGGAGAAAAATATGGAGGGAATTCAAAGAAATGCAATAAAAAATTGAGGGGCTGTAGGAACTGATGTTTCAGCAGATATGGCTCATTTTACCCATCTATATAAATAGGTATAATAATATTTATCTCAGTCATAGGGGTATGTTGAGTGTGGTTTTGAAATATTTTGATACTTAATAACAATACTATTAATATATAGCACTTCACGTCTTCAATTTGCTGTAGAACATTAGGTAATCCTTGAATATAAGGTGCTATAATGTTTTATGACATACAAAAATTAACTATAGCAAAAGTATGTTATTTAGAGTGCAAAGTAAAGCACTGAAAAGATAGGAAATATCAGGTTTACAGTTGCCCTTCAGATTTCTAGTGCTTGAGGTATAGTCTTATTATCTTGGCTAGGAGCAGGAGAAAGCTGTTATTTGGAAGGGAGGGATGGCTGCTAGGACCAGATACTGGGCCTTGGAGGGTGGTGGTGGGAAGCCTGGCCCATCTCTCTCTCCCTCTCCTCTTCTGCTTTCCCCATTTACCACATGGAGTTCAGGGATATCCAGCCACATCTGGTTTTTCCCAAAGTGGGGGATGGCCCCAGCAGGCCATTTGCTAGGTCTAAGATAGTTGGAGGGAGCCTAGCCTGGCTTGCCCTTGCCCACAGTTGGTCCAGCAGCTTCCAAGCATTTTTCTCCAGATACAACTTTCATTTTTCCATGTTGACTCATTTTTCTAGCTATATTTCTAACCTATTTTTAGTCCTTCATAAATGTCTCTATCCTCTACGAGTTTTCACAATAATTTAGCATTATCTACAGTTGTATTTAATATGCTGCTTATATCCTTTTACCTATTATTACAGAAGATATTAAATTCAACCATGATGGATTTCTCTTTAATGTTTTCATCAACTGTGATAAGTGACCAAGTTGTAAATTTTCATAAGGGTGGTCTCCCATTTTTGGGTGCAAACTGCATCTGCATTTTTGTCCTACTAATGACCTCATTGTAGGTGCAAATCAGGTAGCTAGAGATTCAAACACTCAGATTTTTGCAGGCACAAACACAAAAGGAGACTGTACCTCTCACTGACTGAAAATATATCTCTTTATTCTTATTCCCAAGAAAACTATTTTGTTTATTTGCTTACCTATACAATAAGGACAACACTGTCCTTTTCTCAAAACAGGTCTCTCACAGGATACTGGTGGGCAAGATTCAGAGTAGCAGCTAATCACACCATCCATGCAAATACAGCTAGTACAGACATTGGGTTTCCAGGACTCAGCTGTCAGGAAAATATCTCCTTCATCATTTTTGCAGTAACTGGGCATGCTCTCGTTGCTCGATGAGGAAGGCTGAAGAGGTTCATCTAGAAATGTGAATAGACAGATAAGCAGAAGTAAAGAACGGTTACTTACCTTAAAGTTACTGTGATTCTTTTCAGATCTTTTGTCCACATGACTCCACAATTGGTTTGCATTCATTCCATCCATGAGACTGGATTCTTTTGGCCAGCAGCGTCCAATGGGACTGCACCTGCGCCCTATATGTCCTTGTGTCTCCCCACCCGAGGACATATAGGACGGAGTGGGCCTAACTGTTGCTTAGTTCCTTCACCAATACAGAATTCCAGAACAGTAGGACTCCATAGTCACAGGGAAGGAAGGCAGGTCATGGTACCCATTTGGAGAACACATTTTGAAGAACCACAATTACCATAAGGTAAATAACCATTCTTTCTGCTTTGAGTACTTGTCCACATGGATGTCTGTTTGATGACTAATGGGCAGTTGTTTTTTGCTCAGGGGTGGGTGCTACTAGTCCTACTTCAATAAAGGCTACAGGACAGCCCTATCACAATAGATATCCTATCTGGAAGCCTCTGCGAAATGTGTGGCCTGAGTTCCATGTGGAGTAAGTGAGGATTTTTTTGTACTGACTTTGAGTCCCATTTTGGCAAAGGTTATTTGAGTCAAGTTGGTCACTTGCTGGGATGATCTTCCCTTCCACGACCTGTTATTGAGATATTGGCAGACCTGAATCCCTTGTATCCTTTGCCTAAAGAAATAAGGCACTAACCGTGCCTGTTGTTGAAGAGCACAGAAACATGAGAGGAGGGACATGTATTAAATTCCAGAGATCCAGAGATTTTGCTTCTGCCTTAGCAGATCGAATCCCAGTAGCTGAGAGAAGGAGGGCTGAGCATTGAGCCTACTAACTACTTAAGGAAAAATTAGTAAAATAAAAATACAAAATTTTCTCTCATTTTTTAAGCCAACAGGCCAACTAAGAGTTAACTAACTACCTTCAACTACACTAACTAATCACTAACTCTAACTGCAACAGAGTCACAGAGAAGCAGGTGAACACTGCAGAGGTTTCATCTCCCTGCCATGGCTGGTAAGAAGGAAATGAGGGGCAGTTAGGCCTGCTCTGCCCTTTATGCCTTCTGGATGGGTTGGGGGGGGGGGGGGGGGGTTTCCCTAATGAAAACTGCTGGCCAAAGAAGTAAGATGTTGCATGCACTTGCACCAAGAATTGGGTTCATGTGCAGAAATCAGAGAAGAACAAGACAGTGCATGTCACTACAGCAGGTCAAAAAAAATTTGCTGAAAAATTGACAAAAAATGAAGTTTAGTCAAAAATAAAATCCCTCTTTCCCCCACCCTGCAACATTTATTTTGGAAGAAAATATTTGCGCTTTCATTGAAAAAACAAAATGAAAGTTAACACCATTTTTTTTTTTTTTTTTTTGGTTTTCAGTTGGTTTCATGTTTTCAATGAGAAACCAAAACTTTTTGTGGGGGAAAATATCACTTCCCAATTAGTTCTAATGTCCACTAACTTTGCAGTGTAACAAATATTCTCTGTAGAAACTCAAATGTATATAAGAACCCTATCAGGAATCAGAGCTTGCAGCAGAGCTAGTCTTTGGGCAACCTAGTGAGCACAGCTGGCTTGTTGTAGGTGGCCTGATTGGCTACTCCACTGATAGATAGGAAGAGTCAGCAGACCAGCTCTTAAGCCCAGCAGCAGTTCAGTGGCTGTTCAAAGTACTTGCCAATGGTTGAAATAGCTCCTGTCCCTGCTTGTTTCCCAGCCTTGCTCCTGTCTTGTTCCTTCCTCCGACTCAGCCTTACCCCTGCCTTGCCTCATTCCAGGTAACCCAGCTCTGACCCTTGGCTCTGATTCTTGTCTACTGACTCCTGCTCCAAGCATGAGGCGTGACTGCCCATGTCTTCAGTCTCTGACAAACCCTGAGTTTGCTTTGTGAAACAAACTCATATTTGTTCATGGAGGAATCCAGAAGGTAGACTTTCCTGGCCTCTGTGCCTATGAAAATCTCCCCATGGGAACTTAAAGATAGTCTCCTAGTCCATATCTGGACAGCTAAGTGACCTGACTTTCAGAAGTGCTAAGAAACCCAGAAGTGCCCCAGTGATGTCAATGAGAACTGGTAGGTGTTCAACTCTTTTAAAAATCACCTATTGAGCTGCCGATATATAGACTTAGGAGGATAACTGTAGGCACCAGTTTTTTAAAATCTTGTCCAATGGAGGGTTGAGTAATTTGATACATCTTGGATAATGGGAGCTACAGGACCACTAATTCAGGGGTTCTCAAACTTCATTGCACCCTTCTGACAACAAAGTTACTACATGACCCCGAGAGGTCATTATGTTATACTCTATCAGCTGTTCTACAGCCAATTTTAATGAGTGTTCAATGTTAATATTCAAATAAAGTTTCATAAGGCATTATAAAACACACTTTACTAAAATCCACATAATATGTTTACTGTGCTCCATTTATCCACTAGTATAGGAAAACTTCAAAAACTTCATCAAATTTATCCAGCATGATTTGTTTTTTATAAACCCATTTGACTTATTGGTTCCATTAGCCTCTAGGTACTTACATATCTTTCTCTTTTCATAAATTACTGATTAAAGAGATCTATTAGGTTATCCCCCTGCCAACACAGTATTGTTATCTATAGTGTATTTGTGAGTGTTTTGTTCTGCTTGTTTTAAATGACTCAAGCGATGGGACTTCCATTACTTCCTATGGGAGACAATACCAATCTAATAGATATTACTGTTAGGAAAAATTTTCCAATCAAACTACACTTCCTTTACTCAAATCTATTCTATTTTCCCTTTTTGGCACTTATAGTCTTCTATACTTGTAGACAGCTAGCCTAAACTCACTCACAGTTTGGCCAAGCTATGCATATTTAGCTCTTTTAATCCTTCATAAATCAGTCTCTCTGGTCCCTTATTCATTTTGATTACTTCTTCTCTGAATTCCCTCCAATTACTTTCAATGTTTCTTAATATTTCCTTCATTGTTTTAATAGGGATAGAAGTTAGATTTGTGAGACAGTATTTGTCAGGATTACTTCCTCATCCCCATCCAATCTTTTTGAAGACTGGGACAACATTTGGACTTTTCCAATCCTCTGGTGCTTACCCTCACATAAAGTGAGAGCTATTGATAGCACTGCTCCTTACAGCATCTATTCATTTTTTTAAAAAATGTTCACAATGTTTTAAGCAGATATTGCTACAGAAGGTTTTGGACATCCTTTTCAAGAAACTGTCATGGATGATGGCTACAGGGATTGCTCCTGTGCAATCACAAAACCAGCAGTTAACTCTATTCAAGTCTACATATTTATTGCCAATTTCACAGGGTTTTGCAGAAGATCCAGAAAGGCCTCTGCTGGTAACTGGTAGGTCATGCTTACCTGGGCACTGGGGACAGCAGGAATCCTGCGTACGGATTGGGTTTTGACAAAGAAGAGGTGGACAGACTTCAGTCTCACACAGAACACGTCCACTATGGCATGTACACTGCGTGCAGGAATCGATATTCCATGTCTCTCCTTCTACAAAATACTCTCCTCCTGGAGCATGGCAGATAGATGGACTGCTGAGCTCTGGCTTCTGCACAATAGATTCATCTAGGAAAAGAAGAGAATTAAAAGGCAAACAAATGAAAATATGTTGGGACGATCATCAATAAAATACAACCATTGTGTATTACTTTCGGACTGTTATTTTTGATAATATAAAAAATTATTTATTCTTATTATAATAAGAACAGTAACAAAGTCAAGTAAAGTTAGCTGAGAAAGCAGCTGTATAAATAAATGAGATTATATGCGTATCATTATGGCAAAAGGTGGGAGAAATGAGACATCAGAGAAAGTAATATGAGACTACACTTATAAAAAATGCAAGTTAATATACATCCAAGAAGCCAATTAAACACGGGCACACAATGAAATCGCTGTAGAACAGGAGTTCTCAACCTTTTTTGAATCACACCCTGCCTTAGCAGTTTTTTAAAAACTTGGAGCACATCCCCTCCTCCTGCCTGGTCACTACAATGAGAAAGATACAGCCTGGCACTTGGGCTCTCAATGCGACTCACTCAAATTTGCCCTGGATGGCCCTCTGTCTTACTGAATTATTAGAAGTTTGATGCCCTGCCCCCGCCCCTAAGGGAGCATGCTCTCCTGGTTGAGAACCTCTGCTATTGAACATGGAAGTCAGTGATTTATATATCAATATTAAGTACTGGTGGGCTGAAAATTTAGATATGAGCTTGCAGAGAAACGTGAATCCAAAAATATCAATGCAATTTTGGTCTATGTGCACTGAAGTGGGAGGCAATATTCCTTCTCCAGAGTATTGTACATAAAATGGTGTTAGAGTCTGATATCAGGAATTTGGAAGGAATTCTTAGAACATCTAAAACGATTAAGGAGGCTGAAGTGATATCTACAAGAAGAGTATAAATGTGAAAGGGACAGAAAGTGTTCAGGGTGGTTGTAATAACTTGGACACAGAAGATTTCAGTTTATTAGCTCACAAGCAATGCAATGCTGCAGATAGCCCAATGTCAGCTGTCCCACAAGCAGCTGCATCCCAAGAAAGGGATATTTCCTCTTCATTTATATTTTCAAGCCAGTCCTGTAGGAAAATTGGAGCATATGGAATAGCAAAGGATCAGTCTGTGCCCATTTCCATATACCAGCTGCCTTCACTGGGGATGCTAATAATTTTTCCATGAGGACATCATCTTCCAAGAAAAGAGTTAATGGTAGGAACTTCTGGTAATGATACATGACTGCATTAGATCAGCGTTATCTTATTTTATCCATGGCTTATGACTAATAGCATATCTGAATAAAGCTATTTGTCTCAGCAAGTAGCCTATTTTACATGTGGGCATTCTGCAAAACCGCAAATCAATCTAACACAGCACCTTATCCAGGGCTTATCATCAAAACACCATAACCAGGTAGCACTGCTCAACATCAAATTTTGCTTCTCACTCCCTTAGCATGGAAACAACTGTTGCAATTGAGTTACTGCAAATTTATGACAAGGCGAGGCTTATAATGTTCCTGAACCAGTACCTGGCTAGTCAAGTATGCTCTAGAATTGGGTTCCTGAATACCTGATCATTTTGGAAGCCTTGCTGCCACACACACAGAGAAGGGTGATACCCTGATTACCCTCCTATTCAGCTTCATGGGCTCTGAAAAACACTCCAGGAATGGGATGTAATGACTTTTTTCTTCTGATTCCTTATTGAAACCTACAGCGTTCCATAACACTACTGCCATTTAATTTATCCTCATCATTAATATGTACAGACGCTCCCCGACTTACACAAGCGTTCCGTTCTGGAACGTTTTAATACAATTAAATACCCGTTTAGACCAGCTTCGGGTAGATATTGCCTGATTCTTGCATTCCATCTACAAATGCTACAAGCAGACTGGGGCAGCTCCTGAATCATCTTGTTCTGCCAAGGTAATATGAGAGAGCCCTAAGTATGCCAACAGTGTGCAGTTTGGCTTGCCTTTAGTTGGAGAGGGGTTTGGGAAAGAAATCTGGCAGGTGAACTATCTGATTTAAATGAACATTTGAGACTTTTCTGGTAAAACAGAGTGGGGCCTAGAGGGTCACTTTGTCTTTATGGATTACTGGTGAGGTGGACCAGCGATGATGGTCTGAATTTCCCCCACCCTTCGAGTTGATGTTATAGCTACTAAAAAAAGGTGTTTTCATAGATAGTATATGGAGCAAGTTGCTAGGGGCTCAAAATGAGGTCCCATTAACCAGGCTAAAACTATATTGAGGTCCCAGAAAGGAGGGGGGACCCAGACTGTGAGAAACACATGAATGAGGCCCTTGAGGAATCTAGCAATTTGTAGGATGAGAAAATATGCTATGACCTTGGACATGAGGAATATGTGCTGATACTTCTGCTAATTGTACTCTTAAAGAGCTTAACGAACAGCCCTGAATGCTCAGGGATAGCAGAGAGCTCAGAATAGTACAAATCGGGGATTCTGTGGGAGACAAGTGACACTATGCTGTTCAAATTGGAAGCTGCTTCCCTCTGACTGCATAGGTCAGTCTAGTAGAGTCTTTCCTGCTATGCACCAATATATTCTAGACTTCAGCTGAACAGCTTCTTTTGATCATAGTTAATCAGCTAGCATCCACACTGTTAGATACAATGATGCTGGGGTCTGGATATACGATCTGACCTTCATTTGGGAGATCACGTCAAGTAAAATAGGTAATGTTATTGGGGGCTGAACTGACAGGCTCATTTAGGTCTGAATACCAAAACTGCCCTAGCCAAGATGCGGCTAACATGACCTGCTGAAACCTGTCTGAATTTCCTTAGGACCCGGTGGATGGGCATACATCATCCCTGGAATCCATGAGATGAGAAGAGCATTGGACAAGCACCCTGGGCTCAGATCTCCCCTTTTAACAGAATATTTAGCATTACTTGTACTAATCTGAAGCAAACAAGTTTACTGTTGGTTGTGTATCCCCACCCGTGTAAGATGCTTTGCAGGAGCGAGTCATTGGCAGTCCATTTGTGGTCACCTGTGAATTGCCTGCTGAACTGTTCTGCTATGACATGCTGTATACCTGGTAGATAAAGATCTAGTGGCGTGATTTGGTAACAAATGCACGTGTTCCAGAGGCAAAACGTTTCTTCACAAAGGTGGGGGATGATCATGCACCTCCCAGTCTGCTGACATAAACCAATGCTATTGTGTTGTTTGTCATTACCTGAACTGGTAGCCCACCTAGCATGTGAAGAAATGCTGTGCATGTTAAACATCCTAGAGCTTAGAGGTATTTGTCTATGTGCAGAAGTCTCTTTGTGAGTCCAGTGTGTCCAGGTGAGCTCCCCAATCAAGCATGAAGGAGCCGGTCACCAGCATCTTGGTAGGCAGAGGTGGAGAAAAGGGTATATCATGGTGGGGCGTCCTTCCACTAATTTAGTGATGAGAGGACTTCTTGGGTGAACTGCACTCTCGTGTCCATGTGATGTTTGTTGGGAAGATGCACTGATTTCAACCACCCTGCATGGAGAGTAGGTGAAGTCTGACATGCTGTGTGATGGAATGCCATAAGACCCAGGATTCTGGGGGTACAGCTACACAGCAAAAAAAGACCCTTGGCAATGAGCCTCAGAGCCCAGGCCAATTGATTTGGACTCATTGGGTTTGCCCTGTTGGGTTAAAAATAGCAGTGTAGGCACTGAGCTCTCAATTATGGCATAAGACTTATTGCTGTAAGGTGGACACAGGATGTGTAGTAGAGGAGAAAAAAGCTGAAGCCCTTCTGCATTGCAACCTCTGCTTCTTCCTTGGTGACTCTGATGATCTTTGTGGGTTGTAATAGTAAGTGGAGGGCATTTGTACTGGCCTGCTTTCTCCTAGGGGCTGTCACATGGACTCCCAAAGAACGGAGACTCTCTCTCTGATTTTTAAGAGAGCTCAGGGCTTCCTCAGTTCTTGTGTTGAGCGGTCACAGCCTTCAGATCCAAGGTCCTCAATTGCTCCCTGAACCTCCTTCAGTATTACTGAATATTGTAGCCGTGAAGCCCTGCACATGGCAATGGAGGGTAGCCACTGACCGTGCTCTTGGGTAAAACACATCTAATGCCACCTGCAGTGATGGACAAGCTACCAACTGTCCCTCAGGTACAACCGACTTCAATTCCTCCCTATGTTCTTGAGGGAGTTTCTCAATAAATTGTGACACCTTGTTCCATTAAAGTAACCACACTTTGACAGGAGCAGCTAGTAATTTGTAGTGTGCATCTGCAGGCTTGCTAATGGGCAATTTTTCCTGCCAAATAAACTATTTTTTAATCTTTGATTTTTTGAGTAATTTTAGGGGGTGATCCTGGAATTTTGGACCTTTCATGCACTCAGGACACTCAGGAACTTGGTGAGTGTGGAAATATTCAAACCCATTGGAAGGGACTTGGCTACCACAGATGCTAGGGTCTGCCATATTTTTTTCCTGGTTCTAAAAGGCCTTTGTTAATGGGCACAGCAGAATGTCCAGTAAATAGTGCAGGAAAAATCATACGACTCCACAGGAATTTCTAAAATGTGCGCCATGCAATGGCTCAGTGGGAGAGAAGGACTCTATTGTCTGGTCTGATAAGGAAGAGGAGATTGCTGCTGGGATAGGATGCACTTCAGTCTGCACGTATTCTTCCTCACTTTTCTGCTCTTCCTGGAAAACAGTGCAAGTGTGTGCCAGCTACCTCTCTTAAGCCATTCTATGAAGTTTCATAGGGGAGGGAGATCGAACTCTAATAAGGGGAAGGGTTGACTAGAGGCAGGCTTCCTCACTGGATGCATACCCCAAGTGTCTCACTAGAGCCAATATTGCATACATTAGGGGTAAGAGGCTGGGGTCGTGGATGCCAAGGTGAATATTCACCCCGAGATCCCATAGGTCTGCATTTGCAGTGATAGCTCCTAGATTCCCTGTATGTCAAATAAGGGTCACATGAATCAGAACAAGGTGCGTGGGTAGGAGGTGCCCCCTCTACTGTGCTCTGAAGGGGAGGAAGAAAATGAATACACCTCCTCTAACAGTAGGACTTCCCTATCTGGAGTTCTAGTATGAACTTGAGTCTTCCTCCAGTACTGGAGCTGAAGAGCTTACTGGTACCATAACAGTGGTAGTTGGTACTAAGAAACAGGACACCAACAGCTGAGGAGAGGAACGGTGATTCAGGCTGCACTGTGTCCATAAGATTGCTCAGTAATGGACAGAATTTCAGTGCTGAAAAAGTTGATGCTGGGAGCATCTGCACTGCAAAGATCAGCACCAGAGTAATGGGCACTGGGGTCATCGGCACCACGTGTACCAATGTCAGTATCAAGAGCAGTATCAGGTGAAGTACAGGCTACTTCCTGAGACAGTATCATGTGTGCTTGGTGACCACATTTGGTCAGGGTATCAGGGGACCTGATATGGACTGTGACCTACCCTTTGGCTGAGGTGATATATGTCTTGATTTCACTAGGTCCCAGGGAGGGCAACATAGGTCCTACCTATCACTTTCAAATCACTGGTGGAGAAGGACTGAGCTGTTTTACTAGCCTAAGTAGATGGAGGTTTAGGTCTCTTCAATGAGCGAGCATGGGTGCTCAAGCTGAGACACAGCTCACTGGAGTACTGATTGAAGATGCTTATTCAGGCCCGGTGGGCCCCTTTTTCTGCAGTTCTGAGGAGGCTCTCAGAGAGCACTCCAGAAGTAGTAGTTTAAGACAGGCCTCTCTCACCTTCTGTGTCCTCTTGGAGAGGGAGCGACAGAATGAGCTTTTATCAGGGCTATGCCTCTCTTTAGGGCACAAAAGGCTTCTTGAGTATTAGCAGAATACCCATCACAGTGGGGACAAGTTTTGAGCCCTGGGGACTTTGCTTCAGTCATAGAAGCCAAATCCTAGTACTAGGTAAGTCCCTAATACTAACATAAGTTTTAACTAACATTGTTTTAACTAATTTAAAGATACTAATTTAAATAGTAATTTCCACTCCTGTTATTTTGTTTCCTGTTTTTGTTTTATCTGAAAGTAAAATATTACCTGAATCCTTTTATCTACTTGTTTTCTACTGATTTAGCATTTTATTACTATTAATATCATTATTACTTTGATGTTTACTATGCAATGCCACCTACCATCCAGTAACTCAGATATTAATTCATTATATATTAATATCTATTAGGTAATAATTATTGCTTATTTTATAAAATAGCCTCCCATGAGCAACTAAAAATGAAATAATTTTATATTAAGTTAGATGGTGGGTAAAAGTAAAGATCTTTCAAGTATTTTTAATGTGTAAATTCTGTTATAATTAAAAACAACATAGTAATTCTACATTATTTGTACTTAGCCTTCCTACCCAAAAAGAGAACTCAATCTTCCATTACAGGAGCAAACATTTCTGTTCTGCAACATGCAATCAGAATATTCATTTAATTAAGAAATCTGATTGAATGAATATTCCCATCAGACCCACTGAAACACTGCCATCAATAGGTGACCATTAATGAAATCTCATTCTTAACTTAATAAAAATGATGAATATTTTGTAATGGCTTATCAGAAGATTTTCATATGACATCACAGCTAATAAACTGGAAACATAGTATTTTAGAACTGCAACACTTTTTACAAATATTAATGAATTAAACCTCACAATAGCCATGTGAAATAAGTATTCATACCTTTATTTTACAGCTGGGGAAACTGAACCATAGAAAACAAGAAAAATCACCCACGTTAGTTTCTGGCATAGCTGGGGATCAAAACCTTGTCTCTTGACTTGTAATTGTGCCTTAACTATGAGTGAGGAAATTTTGCACATAAGTGCGAGCACGGTTGATTTATTATATAATGTAGAATACAACATTTTACCTGGACATGATGGACAACATTGTCCTGGATGTATGGTAGGGTTGCCACAGTTAGGTACAGGGCAGGTGATCAAGGCACACATCTCCCGTCCATTGTGACAATAACATTCTCGGCAACCGTCATGCCAGCTCTCCTCTTTCTCATGACGCCGCCCATCCATTGACAGGCAAGAGCCTGTTTTAACTGGTGGCATAACAGAATCTGGTATCTCTGCATAAAATGATCAGAAAATACGTGCCCTGGTCAAAGTGTTGCTTAGAAAAAAACAGTGCATACCTTCGTTAGATTTGTTTTTAAAGGGTTTATGTTTTAATTATTATTATTAGCTATTCTCTTTCTTTCTTTCACCCAGACTTAGAAATATGGTCAGCCTCAGAAGCACTTGAAACAAGCCTCTGCATGGTGTACCAAGGGGAAATGATCATGTATACTGTGGTTAGATGCATCTTCCACAAGAAAGCCAGTACTCACTTCTATCTACTGATAATGCACTGGTCATAATCACATAGAAACTGAATTTTGGTTTGGCAAGTCAATGCTGATAAAAACAACTTTGCACATCTTCTTATGACCAGGAGACAATGTGCTTTGCTTGGAATATCTTTCGAGTTGGATTGCAATGGGCTGGTGGTCACTTGCTTGGGATTCCGAGATAGGCATATTGCTGCTCATACTGTAGTGACAGCAAATATAAGATTACCCAATCAGGGTGAGAGCAATATCAAAGAGCAATGCTCATAAGGTTGAATTAATCCCTGGTGTAGCTCCATTAATTTAAATGAAGTTACATCAGGGATTAGTTTGGTCCATTTCTGCATTCTGAGTTCCTGGGTTGACCCCCTACACGCTCAGCCTCTACCCTCCCATTAGGAGGGAGGTGATCACAAGACCAAAGAGCCACCACTCTCTCTTCCAGTACCTCCAGGGATGAAAAGGGAATATCTTCAGCTTCCCTTCTTTTGATCTATAGCAGGGGTGGCCAAACTGTGGCTCGTGAGCCACATGCGCTCTTTTACCATTAAAGTGCGGCTTGCAAGCCACCTCCGCCTCCCCACCCCCTGTTCTCTACCTACCAGACTTGGGAAGGTGGGGGGCGGGGGAATGGAGAGCTCAGGACCTCTGCCCTTCAGTGGGGTGGTGGGGTAGAAGCGTCTGTCCAGCGGGGAGGAGGGTCTCGGGGCTTCAGCCCTGCGGGGTTCACCTGCTGGGGCTCGGGGCTTCATCAGGAGTGGGGCTGAAACCCCAAACCCCGGCTCCTGGCAGGTGTGCTCTGGGTCTCAAATGTCTGAAGACTGTCATATGCAGTTTGGAGGGTGAGTAAGTTTTGGCCACCCTGGTCTATAGGAAGATACGATTCCAAAGCACTTTCACAGGAGCTGGGGACTGGGTCCAGCATTCTCCTCAGAGATAGGAGAGAAATGGTTAAGAGAACCCTGGCATTCTTCTTCTACCCTCAAGACTCTAGTCTCCCCAAAGTACCACCTGTCTCCCTCCTCCACTGGAATATGTTGACGCTCAGTAAAGTGAGTAACGTAGCGTGGAAGCAGGGGAGGCAATGGGGATAAAGAGAATGAAGAGGAAGTGGAGGATTGAGTGATTGAAGAAAACCTTGGAGAGGAGGAAGAAAAAAAAAAGAAGAAGGGCAAAGGAAAGGAGAGATGGCATAAAAGAATGAAAGAGAAGGATTAACAAACAGATGGGAAAATGGCTGTAGGAACACACTTCATCTCAACCCTTTTTCTTGATGGAGGAAATGGTATGACAGGCTAAATACTAGAAAGGAAATTAAAAATGAAGGCAGGAAGAAAAGCAATGGCAGAAAACATAAGCAAATTTATTAGCAGAAAATGTAATATAAAATGTTACAATTAATATAATTTCCTATACGTTATGTGCATTCATGGTAGTGGATAGTGTGACATGAGAAGTATTTCCATGAATGAGGTATGACCTTACATACTTTACAAGTGATAGGCTGAAAAGAAGCCTCAAGAGACTTATGACAGATCATGCTAGTGAATGAAAATATCTCGCATACCATGAATCTGTTTTATATTTATTTGGGTTGTTTTGGTTATTACAATATGTGATTTAATTTGAAGAGAGTTAGTAAATGTTGAAAATTGTTTTGTTCCTGGATTGTGCTGACTGGTGGGTGAGACGATGACAGTTTGTGTTGCTTTTATTAGTTAGTGGATTGGGTAACTTTTTTTGACCTGGCTCCTGTGGCCAGGATAGACAGGGATGACAGAGACTTGTTCATGCCCTTCATGACATTTGATGTTGCAGAAGGATTCAGATTCTGGGTTGGTTGGTTCTATGGATTTTTAAAAAAATAAGTGGTTATGGCTGGAGTTCTGTGACTGGCTTTGGGCTGGGATTTCTGTGATCTGACTTGCTTTCAGGTTCTACTGCTGTAACACATGTTGTTTGCATGAGAAATTATTTATGTTAAATAACTTATTTTGGTAATCTCTTGCCTAAGTGATAGCTGCAATTTCTGTGTATTTCTTGTAGCTCGTTTTCAGCGTTTTTTCCGGCTTATAATAAAAGAAAATGGAGAGGTGTGTGAAAAGGAATGCTGGATTTTCTTTTTCTTTTTTTGTAGCAACTGTCCTTTTTTGATAACATCTAGAGCAGTAATTCCCAAACTGTGGTGCATGTACCACTGGCGGTATGTAGGCCACAAACATGGTAAGTAAATTGGTCTGAAGTACATTATTAGAATAAGAATTGACTGTAGCTACACTACTTAAAGTAGTACAGCAAGTAGTTTTGAGATTTAGAAGTCGTATACTAAGTCTTAAAAGTCTGAGATCCACTGATATATAATGTGACAGTGAAGTAAGATATTTCAAAATAAGGAAATAGTGCATATACCACCTGGTGATACTTTGAAAGGTATACTGACACGTGAAGACCTTGGATGTGTATAAGAGTATCCTCCCCCAAGAAATTATTTTGGAAATACCTATCACCTGATGCAATCTGGTATACTCCAAATGCGAGCTCCAGGTATAAGTCATTTCTAGTGGTGGTGATTTAGCATTCTACTTCAGCCACAGAGTTTAAGGCCAAAAAGGATCACTAGATAATCTAGTTTGGCCTTTTGTACATCACAGGCAACTAACAGCACCCAGCACCAGCACACTAAACCCAACAACCAAAATGAGACCAAAGTATTACAATCCGTAGGAGACTAGACTATTAAAAACCACAGGCAGAGAACAGGAAGGACGAAGGTGCACCAGTATTCCAGGCCCCTGCAATGGGAGGGAAATGATTAAATGAGATATACCCACATAATCCTGCCACATGACCCGCACCTGCATGCTACAGAGGAAGGTGAAAAAATCCCAGAGTCACTGCCAATGTGACAGAGGGGAAAAGTCCTTCTCGACCTCACATATGACGATCAGTTAGACTCTGAGCATGTGAGCAAGAAACAGCCAACCAAGCACCTGCGAGAGAAAATGCTCAAATGCCCTGGTCCTCCTCGCCTAATGTCCCATCTTCAGCTGTGGCCATCCCTGAAGCTTCAGAGAAAGGATATAAAAGAAACCCTCCAAGAATACACCGGGGGAGGGGGGGGTGTCCCTTCCTGACCCCTGCTGGTGGCCGGATGAAACCTGAAGCATGAGCTTTAGGAACATAAGACAAACCAGAACCAAGACTGTTGAGCTTTGTCCACTACCATCACAAGCAACCCCATCATACAATTGCACTCATAGGTTTGTCCAGCTTGCTCTTAAAATGAATTAAGTTGTTTGCCTCTTCAACTCCTATTGGGAGCCTGTTCCAGAACCTCACTCCTCTGATGGTTAGAAACCTTCTTCCAATTTCCAGCCTGAATTTGTTCATGGCCAGTTTATATCCATTTGTTCTTGTGCCAACACTGTCCTTTAGCTTGAACATCTCTTCGCCTTTCCTGGCATTTACCCCCGATGTATTTATAAACAGCAATCATCTCCCCCCTCAGCTTTTATTTTGCTAGACAAAACAATCCAATCTCTTTTAGTCTCATAAAATAGGCTCTCCATTCCCATGATCATCTTAGAAGCACTTCTGTGCACCTGTTCCAGTTTGAATTCATCTTTCTTGAACATGGGTGATCAGAATTGTACACAATATTCCAAATGAGGTCTTACCAATGCCTTGTACAATGGCATTCATAGTCCTCTCTCTCTCTACTGGAAATGCCTCAATTGATTCATCCTAGAATCACATTTGCCTTTTTACCAGACACTTTGATTGGTGTCTCAGTCTTCCTGTGATCAAGCCACACAGCCAGGTCTGTCTCTCCCTCTGTAGCTTCCAACTGATGAACCGCCAACCCTCCCTTCAGTTTTTGTGCAGAATTTCAACAAATGCTCCTGCAAGCCCCCTCCCAAACATACTAATGATTGGCAGTTCCAGCTACAGATTGACCCCAAGTTACTTCATCACAGGACACGTGTAATCACTTCTCAGCAGTGGCTGTGTGTTTAATTCCAGGTGAAGTTCAAGCTGTTGATAATAATTCAACAAAGTACTTAAGCATGTGTTTAAGCGTATTCCTAAATTTAACATATACCTAAATATTTGTGGGAATTGAGGCCTATAGCTCTGAATGGCACAAGACCCAATTATTCCGCAGAGCTGATCAAATATCTGATTTTTTGGTTTAGTGGACGAACCTAAAAATCCTAAGAATTTCATTTTGGGTCAAACCAAAACTAAATGTTTGTGGTTTTGCCTGCTGAAATGAAAAATTGACACTTCCACTCCCCTCTGCCTCTTTTCAGGGCAAATGCAGTGTTTTGTTAGCCCAAAATGAATTCTTTTTTCTTTTTTCTTTCTGTTTTCAGGTGTTTTTTTACCCTTTTACATTTTTCTTTAAACAAAATCTAGTGTTTTGAATATTTTATTAGTCAAATTTACTTAAACAGAGGGTCAGAAAAGAGAATGAGTAAGCAAGCATCAGAGGGGAAAAATAACAAGTGTGTAATGGGAAGGAAAGAGTAGGAAGGGGAAAAATTAGGAAAAGAGAAGGAAGGAAAATTAGAAGAAACAAGGAAAGGCAGAGAGAACATGGGTAAGATGTTAAAGAATACAACACAGGGAAAAGTGCAAGGGAAAATTTACCTATAATCAGCCTAGGGGAAAACAGAGGCTGAAAGTTATGGAAGAATACACATGGACGAAAAATAATGACTGAAGGGAAACAGAAGAAATAATAAAAACAAGGAAGATACAGAAGGTTAATTAAAAATATTTTAAATAGATAATACTTAATGATATATTCCTTAATTAAAAGTACATTTGATTTTTGTGGGGAAACAAGGATTCTGTAGGAAAACAGTTGCACTCTGATGTCTGTGTTGGTGAAAAAAATAGAGGAGTATATGCATACACTTCTAATATCTTATCCTGGACCATACAGGTCTTTGCTGTAGTCCCAATTCCAGGCAAGGAAAACTGAAATTCACCAACAGACATTGGTTCAATAAAAGATATTACCTCACCCAGCTTGCCTCTCTAATGTCCTGGGACTACCACAGCTACAGCTACATTAAAAAGGATAGACAGATAAAGGAAAAATGGACATCGGATAGTTGAACTGGCTTGAAAGAAGAGAGCTAACGGTTTCTCTTCATCTCTTAGATTTTCCTGAAGTCAGACATCCCTCCCAAACTTTATTTTGGACTACAGGTAAGGGGAGGATGCTGTTGATATTTGGGTTTGTTTTACAATAACCCAATAGTCAATATAATAAAATGAGTTTATATCCCACCAAAGCAATTGAGTTCTTCACTGAACCAACCATCACTCTGGGCTTGTCTTCAGTGCACTGTTGGCACATGTTATAATGCAAGTTTTGCCCATAACTTGATTCCCATTCACACACACAAATCTCTAGCTTGAGTTAAGTGGTGTTTTAAAGCTTCTAGGGATATAAATAGCAGTTAAAAAAAGTAACCATGTAACCAATTACAATTTTATTGGTTACACGTGATACCTTTCACTTCATATTTTTTATGAAAATATGCTTATGATATGAATATAACATAACAGATGTAGTTTATGCAAGATGGCTTATGTGAGATATCATTGGAAAGGTTATGATTTACTGAATGTGATTATCCAATTTGTATGCCTGTATCATTTCTGTATCTGAAGTTAGAAATATTAACTATGTATCTGTATTTCAGATGTGTTACTTTGGATGTCTCTCCCAACCAGCACTTCAGGTACAACAATGGAAAAGCCAGACAGGCTTAATGGGCCATTAGCAGAGACAATGGACTGTGAAAGAGCTTAGTCTTCCTGTGGACGCTGGAGACAGCCTACGAGCAATGGCTGCCACGGCCATGCAGAGACATGGGTCCAAGTCACCTGGTACTGAATACCCCTCTTCCCCTTTTGGAATGCCAGTGGTTTTCCACTAGAAGACAAAGGGTTCCCGCCTTACACAAGAGCTATATGAGGCACAGGAGTGACATCATCATGGTCCTCCTCTGCCTCCCCACCCAAAGAGACACTGAAAAAACACCTGGAAGCAAAAACTGAACTGAGGGGAGAAGGATAGAACCCAAGTTGGATGGGCATCTAGCTTGTGAGTAATAATACCGGAGGTCTCAAGAATAGACCAGTGCAGCTGCCTTTCAAGACTTTCTGTAATCTGCCTGCAACAATATCTAGGGTGAGAAATTCTATTTGTAACCAATTTCTTTAATGAACCTAGCTTAGTTTGCGTGTTTGGTTTCATTTGCTTAGTAATCTGCTTTTTTCTGTCATATCTCTTATTTTCACTTAACACACACCTCTGGTAGTTAATACACTTATTTCTTGTTAATAATAAAACTCGGTTTATGCAATTTCTAACTGGGCGGGCAAGAAGTGTGCACATCTCTCTTCACATTGAGGAGGAGGGCAGATTTTTATGAGCTTGCGCTGTGCAGATTTTTCTATATAGCACAATATTATTTTGGGTTTCTCCCCCCAAAAGGGGTGTGCACATGAGTGCTGGGGTAGTCCTCTTACACAGAGCGGACTTCAGTCTATGTCTGCAGAGGGGTGTGGCCCTACCTGTGTGCTACAAGAGGCCGGAGAGCCTACTTCAGCAAAGCAGGGAGAGGGAACCCAGGCTGATTGAGCAGGGGAGGCTTAGTTAAACCCCAGCACATCAGGTGGCATCCCAGAAAGGGGGGGGGGGTCTAACCAGTCACAACATGGTTAAACGTTTAACTGGGGAACCAGGGGTGCTGCAGCACCCCCATGTTTTACACGGGGCCCTTGGCTGCCGGCCCCGGCGCCCCAAGACCCTCCCGGCTGCCGGCCCCCAGGGCAGCAGCGGAGTTTAACCGTTAACTGAAACCAGTAAGACTGATGCTTATTAGTTAAACTTTTACATCCCTAAAAGCTTCATGTACCTAGCTTGTCAGGGGCTGTGGGCTGATGCTCTAGTGCTGCTGATGTTGGAGATAGGAAAACCCTGACAACGCAGCAGCTAAAATTACAACTCACCAGCTGCTAATCCAATCGCTCCAGTGTGGTCATTCACTCTCCCTTGAGCTAGGCTAGCTCTAGTGTACTGACTGTTACAGTGAAGACAACCCTTCTGAGTGGTCTGTCATATCAAACTCAAATCTATATAACTACTTCTCCTTGTACATTGCTGTATCTCAATAATGACCGCTGACAACTCTAGTAAATTCATTTTGAATTACAGTATATTTACAATTGGATCCTTGCAGATTAAATATTACACATTTTTGTATGATGTACTGCTGCGCATTTTTAATTTTTATCAACATATTACAAATGTGAGTAACCCCTCCCAAAAATAAAACTTTAAAAATCCCATTGAATCTTGCTACAAATTTGCTGGCACACCTCTGGGATAACTAACCCCCAGCTCACTATAGCTCACAACTACACCAAAACCTGTTATAATGTCCTATAAATCTAAACCTGTGATATCTGTGTCACGCTTTAAAACACACAGTAACTTCTTTATTGTGTTTAAGTCACTTAGCTTCTTTGCAGGTAATAGTACTGAAATTATTCATAGATTCTAGGACTGGAAGGGACCTCGAGAGGTCATCAAGTCCAGTCCCCTGCCCGCATGGCAGGACCAAATACCGTCTAGACCATCCCTGATAGACATTTATCTAATCTACTCTTATTATCCCAACATGTTCCCTTCTTCAAACTTACACTTAATTACTCAAATTTACTCTTAAGAAATTAAAGCTTCTTTTGCTTGGAATCCAACAGATCTTTAGATGGGTACACGGCTATATTTACCCTGGCTCTGTGTACAGTTTTGGGACTGCTTTAGTTGAGCAATGTTGTCTGATTAACCCTGCTATCCAGGTATAGTAATTTGCAATATGTATGGAAGCCAGAGGCTTCAACAGGAAGAAAATGGGCACAAATCTAGAGTAATCATAGCAGCAATGGCAGGAGTAATTTGCAGTGTGTAAGGGTAGATTGGAACAAGCTTCCTTTCCCTTTTTATCAACTGCTGAGTTAACTGCTATCTGGCTTTCGAGAGAAAGGCAACAGATTTTGTTGAAGGACACACTATAGGGCTGTCAGTTAGCTTGGGGTGCCTGGGTATTAAATAGTACCATAAAGCATAGTGTCAGTGACACTACATCTGCCAGTATCTGAGGCACCAGTAGGCATCCTCCAATATGTGCTTGATTGGTAAAGAATGATTTATTGTACTGGCCAGAAGCACCATCAAACCACTCCTTTGCTGTACCATTCCCTGCCCTCCTTTACAGTAATATATGATTTATATGTACTCAGATAAGAGGACATAATAAAGCAGAAGTATTAAGGCTGACTCCATCATACTGACTGATGCCTTATTCAAACTGCATATTGCATAACATGGATCAGAATAACTGAAAATCCAAATAGGGCATCTTTCTCCCTTCAAATGTCAATTGTGACATCCTTGCTCTCATCAGCCTTTTGCTGTGATACTCTTTATGTCAATGGCTAATACCTCCATCATTAGTTAGCATCATGTAACAAAGTGGGACAAATCTAGAATTTCTAGTTCCAGATTTGTTAAGTTGATTATAGTTTTTTTTTTTTTTTTTTTATAAAGGTAAGTCTCCAAGTATTCTGGAATTCTATGCCCTAGGAATTTCTCAGAATTGTACTCCAGAATCTAACCTTTTACAAAGAAAAAAAGTTTTAACTCTTATAGTTGTGAAGATAGATTTCCAAATGGGAATTAAGTTTAAACTGATGAATTGTCTACATGAGTATGCAAGCAGTCAAACAGTAGCTCTAAAAGACTCCTGATTATCTCAATGAGGTGTTGATTCAGACCTAATGACATCATCTTAAATAATAATAATCAACACTGTTACTCTTTCATTGCCCATCATTTTGGCTTAAACATTCAGCTACATAAACACATTAATCTATAATTTTAGCTGCACTGGCAGATACAGGAATAGGAACTAGTGGTGCCGCTGGTTGCTGTCAAAGGTTGCTAGGATTGGGAAAGAAGAAATCAAGTCCTCCCCTCTGGCAAAAGCTGCAATTGCCTCTTGGTGCTCTAAAACCAAAGTGCTTTCCGTGCCTACCTTAGAGCCAAAAACCAAACCGTCTCTTACACAGCTGTCAAAATCTACATCTTCCCCAATACAATGTTTACAGTACAAAGTTGCATTACAAATAAAAATCATGGGCACATTAAACATCTAGGAGTAGCATGACAATGGAATTTAACATAATTAAACAGCACAAGAAATACTTTATTGGTTATCATTCATTTTCCACAGTGAATGCAATAAAACTCTCTATTATTAAATGTACTTGAAGTAGCCACAGGTATGTTAGTCTGCTGCACTGGAGTGCTGAATAATTTAAGCCTAGTTTGCAACAGAGAATGCAGGGTTCTTAGTCATCCAAGAAACATGGAATTGGTTAGGTTTAAAAAAAAAGGAAAATAGATAAGCAGTTTAGAATTCATCTTTTCAAAAACTTGTCTACCGTAAGGTGATATGCACCGTTACAGTGCTTGCTGCCTACAGTAAGGTTACATCACCATGTAAGTATGTTACAAAGGGTAAAAGTGGTTAATCCACATGCTACATGGCATTAGTACAAGGCCTACAGACCATTCAAGAATTATTGCCTGCCTCACTAAAGGAAGCCTATTAAAAGGGGACATGTTGGACAGAGTTACACCGGTCTCAAGCCCTATTCTACATTGGCACAGAGATAGGCTGAGTGCCAACCCGAATTTCTAGGTGTTTGCCAACCCGAATTTCTATTACTCTAGTGCATCTGAAAATTATAAGAGTCAGAAAAACTTGACATACACGGACATGTTTGTATTAGAAAATGTAGCTGAATAAGTATACATGAACATATACAGTGGTGTAATTGTACCTCCTTGTTTAAGCAATCTTCGGGTAACCAAAAGAGCTGATTAACAAAAGAATGGTTTTACTGTGTCTCACCAGATTGTGCAGGTATCTGGAATGCTTGAGATCATAGTTCCTTTAAAGCTAGCTGGCCAACTACCTCTAAGTTTCATTTAAAATCCTGTTTATCTGAAGATTTCTGATGTCCCCAAGTCCTTTAAATAAATGAGATTGTGCTCAGGACTGGTATAGTACAAGCTATACTTTTACAGCTGAAGGAATGGCCTGGATGGACATGGGAAATTTAATTGCACAAAGTAGCCTTTAAGTGCTAAAACACAGTTTAAACCTATTTAGATATGTAACTCTTGCAGCTGTTACAATGTTAAGAAAGTTAATATAAAAGTAAATTTTGTGCACATGTAAATCCCAAAGTAAAAATTGCTGTGTGACTAACACTCATACTTCAGGGTTGTGTGAATGCAGCCTGAGCAAAAGCTAACAATTGATGAAAAGTACAACTATTTAAAACAGTTCGTTAGAGCAGCATGCGTACATGCATATACTCATGTGTAGAGCGAGATGCTGAGAGAAAAGTACAGACTGTAGGACATTTACATTTTTACTGTTGACATTTATTTATTAATAATCACTGATATGGACCCTGTATCAGCATGTGCTGGCCCTCAAGAAAGAAGCTCACATGGCCGCCACAGCCTGTTCACAGGTTGAGCCCCAGAATGACATTGAGCATTGTAGTCTGGGCAGAAGTGCATGCTGGGAAAGGAGACAGGGCTGTGGAAAAGCCCCAGTAATACAGATCAGGAAAGAGGCAAAATTAGCAGTGGTTTTCACTACGGAGGGAGCTTGTATAGTGGTAGAGAGTCCAGGAGATGGAAGTCCTGGAAGAAAATTTCAGACAGGCCTCAGAGGAGGGATAAGAGGCAGGTGAACAGAAGGGTAAGCAAGCCACAGCTGACAAAGAAGCTATGCATAAAGCTAAGTAATTTACCCAGATGAGATAAGAAAACTGAGGCAGTGGCCATATGTGGCAACAGAAAATTAAGCCATAGGTTTGGATGGTACTTTGGAAATTTGAAAAGTACATGGTCCCCGCTCAAAGCATTTACAACCTAAATTAGCCAAACATATGACAAAATATAAAGACAGATAAAAAGTATAGGGAAATGAAGGATAACGATTAAAACAAACAAATAATCTGAGTCCTATTATTCTATATACATATTCACAGTGAGTGAATAATTTATATTCGAATATATTTAAACAGCATTTGAGATATGACAAGAATGGTAGAGTAGAAATAGGTTTTGAAGAGAGATTGGAAAGCATGAGGATGCTGGGTGCAAAAGAAGAGGGATGTTGTTCCAGCTATTGAGAAATCAGTGGGAAAAACGTCATAATGGTGAGAGTAGTAAGAGGTGAAAAGTAGAGTAATGAGGTGTGAAGAGTGGCAGAGACTAGGAGGAAAGTTTTAGCATCACAGGAGATGAGATGTAGGCTGGGGCAGAGCTCTTGCAGAGCCTCAACAGTGAGAGTCAGGCATTTCACCATGCCAACCCCAGCTCATTTCCTTTCACCAACTTCCTGTCTCTTTCTGCATAAAACAAACTCCTCAGCCTCATTTTTAAGGAGTGAGAAATGGTTACCATTTTAGCTGCTGAACACTGAATATATTAAAGATGGGAAGGAAAGAAAAGTTATAGCAGTCGAGACAGTATAAAAACATGGTCTTGACTGTGGAGAAGGAAAGGGAAGAGTAGATTTTAGAAACATTATTGAAGGAAAAGCAGTAAGATATAGTGAGTTCTTTGATACAGGAGAGAAAGATAGAGTAGAGTTATAGATAACCCAGAAAATGTAACTTTGAGGAAATGGAGTTTTTAACGGTTATGGAGAAAGCGTGGACAGAAGAGTCATTAGGAGGCTATATAAGAAGTATAGTTTAGTGTTAACATGTTTAGTTTAAGAAACTGCAGGACATTCTTGAAGAGATATAAGAGACAGGAAGTGATGCACACCTGGACAGAGGAGGTGGAGAGCACATAAGAGGTGTCAGAATAGAGGTAATAGAAGACCATGAGAGTGCCTGAGGCTAGTAACACTATTTAACACTGGTTAACATTTGTATTGTTCACTAAAGAGAAATTTAAATATCTTATCTCAATTACATTTTGCAAAATTGTTATTAAATGATTAGGGATATTATGTGTTAATATTGTTGAAATAAATCCCAGCTGTTGGTCAAAACTTGTGCATTATTGCCAAGCTTTGACACTGTTCATTGTGAATCGAAGGAAAACTGAAGTTTTCCACAGACCAACTGTTTTCCTTAAGTTTTCTTCTACAGACAAGAGAAGTGAACTTACAAAAGTAAAAGCTTTTAAGAATCATATATTTTAACAAAATAAATAGTTATTTGTTACTTTTACTTAACAAACCAAAAGTCTCTAAGAACTTGTTGGACGCAGAGGGATGAAATAGCAAATTATTTCGATAATACTTAAGATTAAATGTATTTAAACAGGATCAGAAAAAAATAATATTCACCTAGCTACCAAGCAACCTACATCTCAGTTGAAATAATACTACTTAGCACTTGTATAATGTTTTATACATTCAAAGCAACGTGCAAATACAGATGCAATGATGTACAGTGAATTGGGTCAGGTGGAAGTCAAATTAAATATTTAAAAAAATTTAAATATAGATTTAAAGAACACATATTCCAGTGAAGGAAGCAAAGAGAAATTCAATCAGTTTTCTCAGGCTTAAGGGCCTGATTGAAATCCTACTAAAGTTAATCAACTGACTCTCACTGACTTCTCAATGGAAGATGGATTGGGGTCTAAAATGTCAAAAAAAACTGTGATGTGTACCTTTACTAGGCTGACATTAAAAACACAAAAACTACAAATGGTAACAAAGCCCTACTATACAGGGTCCTCCCCTACAGAAAATGAAATTGACTACCACCATTTGAGTTACCAATTTGCAAGTCTTATCAATATAACGTACTACTCCTTTCCATTTCTCCTAGCTTCTAATTGCTTTGAAAGAAACATAGATATGGAGGTAATGCATTCACACCTACCTCTGCACTTACAGAGAAGACAACCATGATTATTCTGCTGGAAGCCCATTGGACAGATCTTACCACAAGGAAGTTCTGGGCATTTCTTACAGCGACAGATGTCACAGCCATGCTTGTTCTTCCTAGATGACCGAAATAATTTGTCAAAGGTCAGCAGATCACTTTAAATGTCTGATTAAAAAATGCCCATGATCTTCAGAGCAAAGGCTTCCCCTGAAGTGACTAAGTAAGTAAAAATAATGCCCATAATTGTAATTCTTGTACTCAAAGGTGGTAAGGGGTAAATAGATCTCCACTCTTGGCTTGTGCTCCCTCTGTGTGACTGGCAGAAACACCCTATTTAAATTTCAAGCTATTAGGCCACCTCATTTGCCTGGTACATTTAAGTGCTGATGAGCCAGCACTGCTTTTGACAATCAGTTCTTTTTTCAGGTGAAAGAATAATAGAGTAGATATAATAGAACATCTCCAAATCTGTGAAGAAGATAGAAGGGTAAGTGGGGATCTATTATAATCACTATCTTCTGAGAACAAAAATTACAAGTAATTTTTTTCTCCAATAATATACAGTAGATCTCCACTCATGTAAAATGCTCCAGGGATGTAACTGAAAATGTTAAATAAGTAACATTGAAATATAAGATGAGGAATGCCAATAACCAAGCGGTAAAGGCAGTGAATGCATAGTTACACATTTTTTTAATACAGAAAGATAGAGTATCTTTGTGAAGATACATAATATAGAAGCTAAGTACAGAAACATTTTCTCACCTTCCAGATAAATACATTGAAACAAGCAAGAGATGTGGGGGTTTTTTGTAATCACAAACCAAGTTCTGTAACCCTGGTAATGCTAATCAATACGGTGTTATGAAAAATAGTTCTTGTCAAACAAACTTGTTACTGTTTTTTGATGAGATCATGTTTTATTATTAAATCTATTTACACTATACAAAATCAATGCAGCCTATATTAAGTGGATTAAAAACTGGTTAACGGATAGATTGCAAAAAGTTGAATAAATTGGAACAATCTACCTTGGGATTTGGTGAATTCCCCATCCCTTGAAGTCTTTAAATGAAGACTAGATATCTTTCTAATAGATATGCTACAGCTCAAACAGAAGTTATGGTCTCATAGTATTACAGTGAAATGATACCGCTCCATAGATAAAGCTGGAATTAATTAACCAATCTTAGCCCACTAACTTTGCCAAAACTAAATCAATACACCTGACATTTCCTAAATGTGGTCATCTAAGGAATGAGAGTCTATAAATAATGTTTTGGGGATAACTGAACAGGATGTAAGTGAAATACAAAAGTCTGAAAAATCAAATCTTTCATTTTAGTAAAACTGGTCTAACTTTTTTGGAACATTATATTTAAACTCAAGTAGTGTTAACATGGTTGCCCTCAACAATTCAGAGATTTTTAGATTTCAAGGTCAGAAGGAACCATTGTGATAATCTAGTCCGACCACCTGCATAAAATGGATCATAGAACCTCCCTGAAATAATATCTGTTTGAACTATAGCATATATTTTAGAAAAACATCTAATCTTGATTGGCAAAAAAAACCAAAAAACAGTGATGGAAAATCCACAACCCTTGCCCTTGGTAAGGAATGTTAATGACTGTTGCCTTTGAATCTTTTGGGTAAGACTTGGTAAGATTTTAAGTAATATTACATTAAAAATAAATATACAGTGTTAATTTAAGTTTTTATTTAAAGTGTAAGTTTCTAGCTTGATGGTGCAAAGATAGCAATCTACTCATTTTAAAAGCTATTGTTTTTATTTTCTTAAAAAAAAATCACAGAATATTTATAATGGTCTTTTTTCTCAGACATCCCACACCATTTATACTCTTTATTCACCTTGCAGCCTCAAAGCCATTGGTTATCAAAACATCTTGAGCTTTAACATCTTTTCATATGCACACCTCTTTCCAGGAAGGATAGTAGCTGTTGGAATTTTAACCGCCCCAATGCCTTCCCCCTTGAGTGCTCAATCTTTGATTCAGTACCCCTAGCAAGGGGCCTGAAAGACATGGAATGGTAAGAAAGTGTGAGAGAGAGACTGTGTGATGAGGAAATTGATGCAGAGAAGGTATGCAGGGAAGGCAGGCATGTATGGCAACAAGAAGCGTTAAGGTAAAGGTAAAGGTAAACCATAAGGTTGGGGAATAGAGGTACATTTTTCTTCCACTAAAACCATCCTAGAGGAGAACATGGAAAGGCAGCGCTCATTCCCCACACCCATTCTTTTCCCCATAAATGTAACTCTTTCTGTGCTACAACAAAACTTCTTTTCCATGTATCCCACCAAGTGCAATCCTTTCAGTGCCAGAACTGATGCACCTCTCCTTCAATCCCCATCAAGCACAACACTAACAGAATGAATTCCCTGCCTCCTTTCCTTTACATGCCCTATGGAGTTTCTAAGCTCTGTCAATTGAACCAGTCTGATTCAGGGAGTTTGTGAAAGGTAATTACTCCCCCTTCCAAATTTTCAACTATCAATGATTTAAAATCATGTTTCTTTTTAAAGTCCATTCTTTAAATTAAAAAAAAAAAAAGATTTTGTACTTACATGTTGGTAATTCTTTATTTTCTCCCCATTTTATAGTGACATGGTGGGATAGGTAACATCTTTTACTGGATCAACTTCTGTTGGGGTGAGAGAAGTTTTGAACCTACACAGAGCTGCTCTTCATGTCTGGTAAAGGAACTCCCAGCATCACAGCAAAATGGACTAAATGCACTATAAGGGTTAGTGGTTTACAGATTGTCGTAATAAGCCATATATCCAGTATTTCTGTTCAGTCCATGATTTTTGGTATCTAGCAGATATATCCCAGGCTCATCTTTTGAAAGTGTTGTGCAGGTTTCCTTTGAGGATGAAGACTGATGGAGCAATCACTCTATATCTGACCTATGAAAAGTGTTCACCCACAGGTGATACGGTGTTGTCGTCTTATTTGTCTGTGTGAGTTCATTTGAGAATGTAGTGATTGCCTGGTTTCATATAATTCCTATTGGGACATTTAGTGCACTGGATGAAGTATACCACATATTGTGGCACGTGTAGGATCCATGGCTCTGGAAAGATGTATTGTGGGGGGCGTTGATCATAGTAGCAGTGGAGATACGTCTGCAGGTTTTGCATCGGTTGTTCTGACAGGATCTGATGCGCTTTGAGTCAGTGGGTCCTGGTCTGTGGGGAGCTTGCTTCTGATGATGAAGTTGGAGAGGTTGGGGGGTTGTTTGAAGGCCATAAGTGGAGGTTCAGGAAAGATTTCTTTCAGAATGGGGTCCCCATTGAGTATGGGTTGTAGTTGTTTGAGGATACCCAATCATATGGATTCCAGTGTGATGCAGTAGGTGGCAACTGCAGTAGGTGTGTGCAGTCAGAGTGGGTTTTTTATTTCTGTACTGCAGCAGGTTCTCTCGGTGTATTTGGGTGTCCCATTCCATGATGCGATCCTACTTCTCTTGTTTGATGAAGGCAGTTTTAAATTTGTTAAGGAGTATATCCCAAACTTTCTCCTAGGAGCATATTCTGTGGTATCGGAGTGTCTGGCTGTACATAACAGATTTCTTGGTGTGTTTGGTTTGGTTACTGGACCTATGAAGGTAGGTGTGGTGATCTGTGGGTTTCTTGTATATGGCTGTCTGAAGAGTTCCATTGCTGAAGCTGATTGTGGTGTTCAGGAAGTTGAGGCTGGTATGAGTGTGTTCCAGAGAGAGTATAATGGATGGGTGGTGGTTGTTGAAGTTGTAGTGGAAATCTATGAGGAAATTTAAGTCTTCTGTCCAGAGGATGAAAATATCATCACTGTATCTCAGGTAGATCACTGGTTTTGTGGTGCATTTATTCAGAAATTCTTCAAGCTGACCTATGAAGAGGCTGGCTTATTGGGGAGCCGTCCTAATACTCATAGCCATTCCCATGGTTTGGAAAAAGTGTTTGTTGTTGAAAGGAAAATTGTTATGGGTGAGGATGAAATGGATGAGTTTGGCGATGTGTTGGGGGTGGATATAGGGTGGTTAGGGTTGTCCTCTGTCTTGTAAATATTTCAGGCAGGCAGCTGTGCCATCATTGTGAGGGATGGTGTATAGGGAAGTGACATCCATGGTGGCAAGGACAGCGTTCTGAGGGAGGTTGTTAATATTGAGGAGCTTGTGGAGGAAGTCAGCCGTGTCCTGGAGGAAACTGGCCCTGGGTGTGGCTTGAGGATGGTATCTCTGAGTCTTGATATTCCTTCAGTAAGTGTTCTGTGGCTAGATATGATGGGTCTGCCTGTATCTTGTTTATGTATCTTGGGAAGCATGTAGAAGGTCCCTGGGGTGGGTTCCTAGGGGATGAGTTTGTAGACTGTCTTAGAGTTGTTTGTGGAAGGATTTGATGATATTCTTAAGTCCCTGGGTAAATTGTGGTGTGGAGTTTTCTCTGAGTTCTTTGTAGTAGGTGGTGTCAGAGATTAGTTGTTGGCCTCATTAACTTAGTCATCATGTTTGAGGACTACAATGGCACCTCCTTTGTCTGCTAGTTTGAGCACTATATGATGGTTAGATTTCAGGGACGATATGGCTGTCCTCTTGGTGGTGAAGAGATAACGGTGGATGTGATGTTAAGGATTTCGCAGTTATTTTTCCTGAAGCAATGTAATGATCAAGAGTGTGGTTTTGCCCACTCTGTAGTGTCCACTCAGAGGATTTTTTTTTCTTATGACTGTAGGTGGGAAACATGGTAGTTGTGAGTGGTGTCATAATTGTTGTGACAGAATTTTTTGAAGCGGAGATAGCGGAAGAATTCTTCTAGTTCTTCACATGTTGGTATGATATCAGGTTCTGTGGTGAGGGTCTCTACCTTGGATGGTCCCTTACAATATGTGCTAACTACTTGTGCTAAGATATCTGTTCCACTTTGCATTTTGCTTTGATGAGGGAAGTTCCTTTCCCATATCTGAAGAAGAGCCCTGTGTTGCTCAAAAGCTTGTCTCTCTCATCAACTGAAGCTGGTCCAATAATAGATATTACCTCACCCACCTTGTGTCTCTAATATCCTGGGACTCACACGGCTACAACTATGCTGAATTCCCATTTTATAGTCAAATGTTTTTTACTTGTTTCTTTAGTTTCCTAATTGTTAGCAGAATTTCACTTTTTACATAGGGAGTATTTCTACTAAGAAGTTTTACCTTGAAAATGCTCTAATCTTTGATGAAAAAGACGGTTCCAGGGTTTCATTAACATCCTTACTCTGAGAACCATGCACACGCAAACACATTGATTACAACATAGGCTGTGCTATATTTGCAACCAACTCCACATTCCAATATGTTGAACTTCCACAAGTCAAAAAAGCTGACCTTCTTTGACTAGGTTATACTGCTCCATAAGAGTTTGCAGTCTGAAGTCAATGAGACTGGCGTTCCTTGGTGGTTTTTGCCTAAATATGGGCTTGGGAGTCTAATTTAAGGTTCCTATTTTTAAAAATTTTGTTCGGCATGTCTAAAAAAGTCCACAATAACTTGGCTAATATATCAAAAGCCGAAATAACTTTTCACTGTTAACATTGAAGCAATTTTGTTTTGAAGTGACAGATTTTATGCCAGGAAATTTTTTGTTAAACTACCGTTTTAGCTTAACTTTTAGCATGAGTAGTCTCATTGAGTTTGGGGCTATTCATGTGAGTAATGATGCTTCCCTGCGTAATTGTTTGCAGGATCAGCACTTTAATTTTCAATATTTTTTTTTTTTTGCCTGCAGCAGTTCTGTAAAATTCAAATAAAAGACATTACTAACAGTGGCACTTAAACCCCCCCCCCCCAGCCAACCAGTGTTTATAGTTCAGTTCGTTATACTTTATTTAATCTAAAGTTGCAATAGTACAAATTTAATTTTTTTTAGAAAGCCTCAAGCTGATTTAAACAACAAACTAAACCCTAGTGATTTAGATCAACAATTTAAATCACCCAATCTTATTAAAAATAATTACTTAAAAAAACTCCAAGACATCTCTGAGACAAAAACTGTTAAGAACACTATGGCTGTAATTAACAACATTACAGGAAAGGCAGAGTAGAAATTTAGAGACAAGGTTACTAAAAAAATTTACTGGTGTCAATTTTACTCGATCAACTAATATAGAAAATGTTATCAATATTCATCAGAACCCACCTTACTTGCTGCCTTCACTCTGTCCCATTAATATTTCCAATAGTTAACACAATACCTGAATTCACATAGTTCATATGTACAAAGAACCAATTCCTATTCACTTCCTATAAGCTACAGACCCCTCTCCATTCCGCATGACTGTTCACAGGGGAAGACAACATCTCACCTCTTATTCATATTCAGTACAGAAAACCTATAATCCCAATCTATCTTTCCTCTATAAACTAAGGAACCCAAACTACCTCATCCACTCTATATGTATAGGGTAGAAACTACTGCTTCCTACATACCTCTAGACACAGGCCTCATATAATACCTTGTACTTCTATAGCACTTTTCATATAAGGCGCTATAGTTCTTTAATAGCACTAATGAATTAGGGCCTGATTGTGCAAGTATCTAAGCACACTTAACTACTCAACTTATGACATCCAGTACTCTATTCCAAATATGACCTTTAACCCCCTAGATGAATGAGTACCACAATCACTGGAACATGCGGAAGCTCCTATAAAGAAAACATTACATCTTCCTTTGAATTAAGTGATAAAGTCATAATGTGATAAGTTTATAAGGAAAAAATTGTGCAACCCTTGCTCATTTCAGTGAGCACTCAAGTTATTCCATTTAACGGCCTCATGATGCACAAGCCATGCAAAGTTTCCCTGTATTGCCAGCTTACAGTCTATTTCCCTCTGTGCAGTCAATTTGCACTACTTCCACTGTGTTTGGGCTTTGTTTGTTCTCTCAAGGGGAAAACAGGATTTGAATCATAGCTACCAACGCTTATTGAACACCTCTAGTATTTTTTATTGTCTTTCAAGTCTAACCTGTTCAGATGAAAAGGGGATCAGAAAACTTTATGGGAAATCTTGGGCCACATCATCTGTAAATCAACATCTCTTTTGCATTGCTACTTTACCCTTGATTAGAGAAAAACTATGTTCTAAACAATAGAATTTCAACTTCCAGAGGGGGGAGAGAGAGAGAGAGAATGGAAGATCTCCTCACCTGTTTTAATACAAATTTACATACTTCAGATGCTATTTTGTCTTATTCTTTTCAATAAAAAATTCCACAGATTTCTGATCTCGTGCTTGAAGTTATTTACCAAAAAATCTTTTTTTAGGCAGTCCCTTAGCATTAGATACTGCCAGTGTGCATTCTTGTGTTAACCTGATTTGGTCTTTAACTCTGCAAAACTCATCCAGAGTTTGAGAATACCATTTTCCAGCCAATTCTTCCAATTTAACATTTGACCTTTTATTCTGAATACTGAATTTCCCCAGATACTGCATGAACTTCAGTTGATTTCCTTGGACTGAATATTAATATGAAATGCGTGTCTACTCTGGTTTTCCAAGAATGTATTATTAGTGGGTTAACTAATTTTAAGTGTAGTTCTACTCTAAAAATTGACTATATTTCTTGCTAGAGAGGTCTGCATATTCAGAATCCTATCTGCTGACTTTACAGACACAGATATGTTTTAGTTACAAACTCACATAAGGAAATACTGCTAAAAGAGAATGTGGTGGATTCTATTTCATCTTGTGCTTTGTCAAACACAATTGTTCCCTAAGTTACAGTATGTTACATATGCACAAACCCACTGAAGATGAATTGCAAAGGTGCCTTAGAGCATAAACTGTCCTGCAAAACTTTTATTATTGCTGATTATGCAGTAGCAGGAAAGAACCCAGCATAACTCAGATTCCAGTTTGAATTGGCAGGTCTGGCAATTAGAAAAAAGGATATTTTTACTTGTATAGTGAGCACATTTGATCTGCAAGTCATTGGCATGATAAGGGATTCGCACAATGATTACAAGCATTTTTTAGAGTGAAACCATCGTTTTAAGTATTTTGATATTTTGAAGAGACATCGACTCCTGTATTGGTAGCTTTTGTGAAAAGGATTTTTATCACAACCCGAGACATTAACTTTCAATCTAGCTTCCATAGCAAAATTGTATGTGCAACATTTAAAATAATTTGATATAACCTCAGATTGGACATCCTTAATCTAGCTTTTTTCTAATGCTAATTCATTTGAGTCATGGTTTATGGTTTACACAGCTAAATGGAAAAATACTTCTCAATGATTAACAATAAAATGTGGTGGTTTAACCTGGAGAGTTTGTAACAGTAAACTTATCTGCATATACAGAAAAACAACAGCAGCATTAGAAGGACCGTTGGTTTGAGCAGAGCAAATCTAGGCCTAGTTTCAGGGGGAAAAAACCCTGAAAGACGCAATTAAAGTGTATCCACATTAAACATGGAATGCCAAGCCTGGAACTGCTAAACAAAAGGATGGATGCAATTTTAATTTATTATCCATGACCAAGAGAAAGGACAAAGCTAACAATCTAATGACTAGGAATAAAAATAAATAAATAAAATACCTGCAAAACTATAGCATTTAAACAGCAGAGCTGCATGTACAGGGCTCAATAGTGGCTTTTGTAAGATATGCTTACACTGCAGCTGGGGGCATGCTTCCTGGCTTGAGTAGACAGACACGCTAGCTCTGTTCAAGCTAGCGCGCTACAAATAGCGGCACAGTCAGGGGTAGCATGGTTGGCGGCTCAGCATAGTTACTTGACTATGTACCTAGAATGTCCAGGTGGGTCTATATTCAGGTGGCTAGGCTGAGCTGCTGCCTCAACTATACTATTTGTATATTGCTAGCTCAAGCAGAGGTAGCATGTGTCTGTCTACCCATAGTAGAAAGCATGCTGTCAGCTGCAGTATAGACAAATGCATAGAGGCAGTGCAGAAGGGGATTGTTGCAGCAAGTATTCCAGGAGACTTTGTGCCTCAGGCAAACACAATGTCTCCTGGAGTATCAGTGGAGCACAAACACTACTGATGGGTCTGTCAAGGTACTTCTACGGCTGTCATCAGTGTAGTATCTCTGTGCCTCAAAAACAATCAACACTTTTATCCTCACTAGCTCTTTGTGAGGTAGGGAAGTATTATATCCATTTTTTAAAATGAAGAATTGAGCACAGAAAGATTAAGTGATTCGCATAAGGTCACACAAGAAGTCTGCAACAGGTGGGAACTGAATCCAGGTCTCCTGAGTCCCAGTTCATTCTCTTAACTCTGAGATCATCCTTCCTCATGGATCCATCCTTCTTTAGGATACAACTTGTGCTCCCCCTTGTGGAGTTAGTACCCTGACTTGTGAAGAGGCAGATAGTGGCCATGATCCTGCCCTTCTCCATTCCCTTTGAGTTGTCCTATGCCACTGTGGAAACTAGAGTCACAGTGTTTATGTTTGGGGAAGTGCAACAATTAGACAGCTCTGGCACAGGATGCAAAGCGTGTGGAAGACTCCTCATGACCTCCTCCTCCTTTGTGTATCTGCCCGGAATTGGGCAAAGTCAGAAAATACCTTCTCTAGTCATGACAAAATACTATCACCTGTACCTGAATACTAAAATGTTCTGCCAAGAGATAGTGGAATAACAAGGTCTAGATTAGAAAAACTTGAGGGTCTGGGAAATTCAAAACAAAATTAATCAGGGGACTTACTTTTTTCTTTTCATCAAGTGTTCAGCTGATCTATTTGGCCCTAACCTACATTACATCAATTCTGACACAGAAGTACCTAGAATAAAATATCCTTTTGTAATTGATAGTATGGGTTTAATGGCATTTTTGTAAAAGAGGGATCGGATTTGCATGTGAATTCTTTTTGACAGAGCTGTACTCGAGTGCATGCTTGAAGGGAGAAATCAGTGTGTTGTCCTACACCATAATTTTGATGATCCATGATTAAGGGTTACTGGAAATTGTGGAAGGTATTCTTCTTCTTCTTACAGGGCAATCTTCCATGGTAGAAACTGGCTGATTAAACAAGCCTTTAAAAATCCCTAAAGTTCTTGTTGCTGAGATGGACAATGCTGAAGGCACCAAGTCCTCTAGTTCTTGGGTGGCTTCACACTCTGCTTGGGGTCCTAGGGATCTTTGAAGCTGTGCTTGCTGGCATTGGCTGGGTTATTAGGCACTGCTTCTTGTTTATTCCTCCTCTGGTATGAAAAATATGAATGCTAGATGATGGAAACTCAGAGAATTGAAAAGTTGCCTTACTCTTGTTCTCTTCCATCTGTTCAATTTCCACCCTTTTTCCTAAATTTCTCTACCTCTGTGTGACAGGTCCTCATATTTTTTTTGCTGCACTTTTTGCAGGAGACGATAAGACCACAATGATGCATGCTTGCAAATTTCTATCCCGGAAGAAGCTGTTTTTGTTGTTGCAAGATAGGCATCAAAAGACACACTAACCAGATGCAAATCCTCTTTTACTATGTTCTTAAAGCATTCTTCTTGCTCATGGGCTTTCCTCTAGAAAGAGGAAGAATCTGTGTCCTTCCAGAAAAGAGACTTCAAAAAAATGTACGATGTTAAGATTTCTCCAGATAGCACTGACCTGATGAATCTTTTTTTGCCTCAGTCTCTTGGAGTCAGCCAGTTAGAGAGGTGAAGGTATGGACTGGGAAATATGGTGCTGAGAATGCCAAGCTCTTTGATGGAATCAATTACTGTTTAACATTTACATAAGGTACCTTTGGTACACAATCAATGGGGCTGAACATGTTGATAGACTTGATGGCTTAGGCACAGACATCAGCATATTTTGTGGGGCTAGAGCCAGGTGCTCCAACTGATATTTGGTGAGCAAGATGCCTTGACAGGTTGTGTATGGGTCAATAGGGCTGAAATCATGCAGGAAGAAAGCATTCATTAAAATGTACAGGAGGCCAATCCATACTCTTTGGCGCTGGGCTCTCATTGCTATGACAGTGTAGATCTGCAGTGAGCAGAGACCCCAGGAAATCCAAGATGCTGAGGATACATGAGGGAGGTATCATATATGCCAAAATATTTAGCTAAAGAAGTAGACCTGTTCTACTTGTTTTGGAGACATGCTTCCATTTTAACTTCAAGTCATTGTTGAGTGCCACAAGGAAATGATGTCGATGCTCCAACAGATCTAATGCCTTTATGTAACCCTTAACGTCAGACTTAATTCAAATGCTTTGCAAATGGTGAAGTGGCACTGCAGGGTCTATTTAACTGGTCTTACTTTTAAACAGGCAAATCTGAAGAGTCAATTTCCATCTGAGGTATTTAACTAGTATTTTTAAGGACTTCCAGGCTACTTTAGAGAAAGAGAATCAGATCTGATTGATTTAAGTCCTCATAATTTAAAAACACATTCTAGAGAATCTGAATCAATGGTGTGTCCCCAGATACAATAGGGAGAAGACATTACCATTCTGACAGACATCTGCTAATCACACTTATGGCTCTTTTTGAAGTCATTGGTCTGTGCCTCAAAAAACCAAACAAATCACAACCCAGAAGAAAAAGAAGGAACGAGCCAGAGACCTGCCATGACACTCAGCCTTAGCAAAGAGGCATCTCAATCAAATATAAGGTAGTCAGGTATCAAAGACTCACCTCACAGATAAATATCTAATTTGTATGTAGACCAAAGTAACAGTAAGAAGCAGTTGAAACAATAAGAAGAGAAAACTTCACTTTAAAAAAAAACGAATAAACTCCCACAGAGTAAGGATGAACATGTACACATAGCAGCAACAGTCAAAAGATGTTTCTCTGTCCTAAGTAGAAAGAAAAATGGACTGAGGAATGGCTGACTATTATTCTTAGCAGCTACACATATTCCACTCACTGGTGTTGTGGATTCTGGGTAAGGAAGTTACCGCCAGTCACACACTGGGAGTAAAGAACCATGAATGGAAATCTATTGCATTTACTTACCTTAGGACAACATTCATTCTTCCTAAATACCCAAGGTCCAACATTTAGAAGTTGCATAAATATGTTCATTGTGGATTTCTGTCCCTACTGTGTTTCACTCAAAACTGTAATAAAGTATCCTTTTTCCCTTCCCCCCCATAATTACTGTTTATAAAACAAAACAAAATAAAGGAAAAAATACTGGATCAAATAAAACTTAATCCCATAAAGTGCTCATTAAGAAAGAGTGAGTTTTTCCCAAATTCATTTTAGTGGAAAAATGTATTATACAATTATAATAAAAACAGAACAGTAAAACTAGCAAATTAATATGAATAATAAATAAAAAGTAAATAAATAACACACACATCAATGAATAACAAGCACAATATGTGGCATTTCAGAATAATTATGATAAGCATTTCCAGAACTCACAATAGTACACAGTTTTAAACACTGCAATATATGATCCAAAGTTAGGATTACTAGTGAAATAAAATAAATTAATTTGAAGGTAGAAATATTTTATAAAGGAAAAAGTATAAAGAGAAGCTAGCTTGATAGCCTTAGATACTCCACAGCAAAAATCAAGAAAAAGAGTCAATTGAAAGAAAAAAAAAAAAAAAAAAAAAAAAAAAAACACCAAAACACATTTAGGTCTTTGCTCAGGAAAGCACTTATGCTCATACATAAGTGCTTTCTTGCATCGGGGCCTTAAAAGACAGTGACATGCCTTTAAAATGACCATATTTTAACAATGATTCCACACGCTAGCTTTTACATTCAGAACTGGAATCATATACTTTTAAAAAGTATTATTGGTGGAGTACTGAATTTTAAAAAAAAATTGAGAGCTGCCCTGTAAATAAACTATGTAAACTGCACATGTACGTATGCTATTTTATGTTGAACTATGAGAACGTGTGTGTGCACACCGAGATGTCCATTGTATGTATAGCTCAAGTAACAGTCAACGGTGGATTTATCTTTTCTGATTTTTTTTTTTAAATTAGTGCTACAACAATGTTACGACCCTTAATTTAAGAGCTATAACATGAGGCAGCTGTTAAAGCAAGGTCTAACAACCTTGACAGTGTCCTTTTTATAGTGACATCATATTAGATTATTCTGTATAGTTTGTTATTGATTAGGAAGCTAAAAATAACTGCTAATTACTGAATACTATCAGAGATAACAGTATTTAAACTCAGCATCTGAAAATGTAAATAAAAAATTCAGGTATTCCATGCCAAAGTTCAAGCGTTGTTGAGCACCTGAATGTCGCAATGACATTTTCTATACCATAAACAAAGTCAGGTTCTGCTTTTTGCTACAAATTGCAATGAAACACGAGTTTAATAACCTATTGGTTTTCATCGTTCATGGTAACGTTAAGATATTTTTTACATTTCTTTACACTAGTGGAATATTATTTCAGTTTGTACTTTTGAATTATCAACATTAACATAAACAGAGGATTCAAATATCAACTAGTGAAAATTATTCTTGTTGTCCATAACTGGTGAGAACATGTGGAATATACGGTCACATCTAGTAATTTTCAAAGCTCTCCAGAATTTTGCCCCAACTACATCTCTTCCATAATCTTTTACACCCCCCTTGTACTCTCAGATTGCCCACATTTCCTGTCTACCTACTCTCTTTGTCTTCTTCATCCAGTGGAGACTTGATGCATCCTATTTTTGCGGCTAAATGCTTGGAACAGCCACTCACTTAACCTGCACTGCGTTCTGTTTCATTCCTACTCTCCTTGAAAAACTGCTAAATCCAATAACATTTTAAAGCAATGCTTTATGGGTTATATTAAATGGTATTACTGCACACTAGTTCTACTAGAGTGGTTTTTTATGTGGATACTTTTAAATTACGTCGGGGGGACCTAAAGCACATGGAAAGGCATCCTTTTTTAGTGTGATTAGAAATCCAAAGAAAATAAAATAAATATTGTTTTAAATGCAATTTTATGGAGGTTTTAGGAGTCCTTCCCCCCCAGTATTATAATACACCTCTACCCCGATATAACAGTGTCCTTGGGATCCAAAAAATCTTACCGCGTTATAGGTGAAACCACATTATATCAAACTTGCTTTGATCCGCCGGAATGCGCAGCCCCGCCTCCTGGAGCACTGCTTTACCGCGTTATATCCGAATTTGTGTTATATCGGGGTAGAGGGGTATATTGTACCTCCTGTGCCTTTAGAATGCATGGTCCTCAGGGCAGGGCTCTGTTTTATGTTGATCATATTTCACCATTTGTACAGCACTATGTACTTGCATAGTGCTATATTAACACTAAAAGAGGGCAACTGCACTGATACATTCACATAAGTACAGTACAACTCAGTGGTTGAATTGCGAGGTGGGGGAAGCAAGCCCATAATATATATTTTAAAAAAAGGAGGCAGGAGGGTTGTCTGCGCCAGATTTTTCATCTGACAGCACTAAGTATTGTGAGTGTGACCCACACATTTATTCACCCCCCCTCCCCCTCTACAATTCTAGCATTGGTTAAATTCTCTGCTGTCAGATCATGACAGAGCTGGATCTCCATTTTTCTTAAAGTCTGTGATGTGTCTCAAATGTTTGGATGATTTAGGCTGCACCATATTAAAAATGATTATTCAAAAAGATTAAAGAAAATATGAAATAAGAAGGAACTACAGTGCAGTGTATAAGATTATTAAGAGTAGACACTATAAGGCTTAAAAGATAAGTGCCAAATTAAGTAACAGGAGAAAAAAGGAATAAGCCAGGAACTAAAGAAAGGCAAGTATAAACTGTCAAGGTCAGTAACAGTAGTGGAGTTAGCTAAATACAGTATCTGAAGGTTAGATATTGTGGGTTAAAACTACCAACATTAAGCAAGGGAGGAGCTGAATTTATGTTAGTTCCTATAGAATGGTGTTGTGCCTTTTTGGCAGGGGTGGAGCGCGTTGGTTAAACCTTCACTGAGGACACTGAATGTCTGCATATCAACGGATTCTAAAGAAATCTCTACCTATGACAAAATAATAGCCCAATTTGCTGCAGGATCCCTTCTTCCTGATTAAAAAAAATATACCCACCATTACTTCTTTTTAAGGAAGAGGGTGTCTTAACATTTTAGGTCTCTGTGATACTTAGAAAAACTTATGACAGACAAAAGACTGACTTTCCATTAGTTTTCCACCGGAGGTAACTGGCAGAAAAGAAATGGAAGACTAGAGCAGATGATTGCTCAGGTAAGCTACTGTTATGTCATAATAAAAAGATCAACTCAAAATACAATGGGATCAACTGAGTAAAAAAAGGTTTCAGAGTAGCAGCCATGTTAGTCTGTATCCGCAAAAAGAACAGGAGTACTTGTGGCACCTTAGAGACTAACAAATTTATTAGAGCATAAGCTTTCGTGGACTACAGCCCACTTCTTCGGTATGCATCCGAAGAAGTGGGCTGTAGTCCACGAAAGCTTATGCTCTAATAAATTTGTTAGTCTCTAAGGTGCCACAAGTACTCCTGTTCTTTTTGAGTAAAAGAAGCAAGTTATGAGATGGAGGGGATATCAGAGATGTTCGTGTAAAAGAAATTTTAAAAAGCAACATGAAAGGTAAATTTTATGCAGTTCTTTAAATTCTCTCTCAAAGACTGTTTAAAACTATTTTAAAAGATACTTTTCTGCTTTTATAATTTTGTTAGTCATTTTGATTATTTGAATTTTCTTTTGGTCTGGTGATCAAAATCCATTTTCACAACTTCAATTCTAGCGTCCAAGTCCGCATGAGGAATACTATACACTTAACAAGTATGTACATTCCTGCCTCTCCACATGCCTCCCATTTTTCATACATAAAACAAACAAATAAATATTCATGGATTTTGCATATTTTATATGCACAAGGATTATGATAAATATGCTTTCAGAATAAAAATACGTACAAGTATCCAAATGGACAGTACTTGTCACATACTATGGGTTTGCATTTCTTAGGCCTTGAACGGCACTGACAGATCTCACAGTTGTGGACATCAGTCTGGAAACCGAAGGAACAGTCCAAGGAACACCCTGATATGAGGCCAGTACACAGCTCCTCTCCTGTGAAGAACACATGCAGCTTAGCACAAAATGAAAAGTGTTGTTCATATCAGAAAAAATGTATCTATATACAGACTAAACCTTTTCCACCTTTTTACTTTTTATTGGTTTAACTTAACACTACCAACATTTTTACCTCTCTGTCCTAATATTCCTCTACAATTCTACAGAAATGGCCTCAAACACTGCAGTTTGCAACAGTGTTACTACCGTGTTTTGGACCTGTATTATAGAATACCATAGTGAGTGTTTGTTTTTAAATAATTATTGGTTCCAAGCAAAATCTTGGGAGTAGGCACCTTATATCTAGGGAGTTGCTAGGGAGAGGTAAACATTCCAAGGGAGTCCAACATTCATGAGTCATACGGTCACATTAAATTCATGTCAACAAAACTTCAGTAATACCACATACTGTCTATGTTTCATTTTTGTTTAACAGATTCATGTGCAATATAATGTATTTTATTTTGAACAGTATTAATCCAAAATAAAATTGGAGGAGCTGTTATTTATTAAGGATCTCTATTTGTTACTTACACTGTTGACTGTCACCTGTTTGAGTATTAAGACCTCCCTACTAAAAGCACATTACTACAGTGCCAAAGAGGTGACAATCTTAAATACATCTGCTGGATTAAGTCAAAGTAAAAGAGCTTGAAGATGGAGTCTCATAGCATGATTGAATAGCCTCTTGTGGGAGCAATAAAAAAAAAAAGATAGTGGAGTGGAGGAATCCGATTACATCTAGTGTAGTAATGTCAGGAAGAGGGTGTGACTTTTATGTTTACTTTCAGCAAACCTTTATTACTTGAGAATAACAAGTTTGCTTTTCTTCATGGGAGAGGGGAAGTTGGGGGGGGGGGAAGGGGGAGACAGTTTAAAACACTCTAAGACATTGCCAAGCCATCAGGTGTATGAATGCACATATAATTCGTTTTCCTTTTCTGTGCTGTTATATATTTTTAGGCATGATTCCATGGTATGGAGAATAAAAATTAGTAAAGGATGTGCTAACGCTTAAAAGTGTGTACTTAAAGTACATTTTATATATTGGTTGCGGGGGTGTGAGAAAACAGGAATGCACAATAGTCATTAATTTAGAGAGGGTAAAACAGAGGAAGAGACCTGGGAAATGACTAGCCAAAGAGAAAGCAATAATGAAAAAGAGGACAAGAGAAATAGAGGGAGATAAGAATCAAAAGAGAAGAATGGACTAGATGGCAAGTCAATGCAGATATACACAAAGAGGACAGAAATGAAGGTTACTCACCTGACTGGAGTTCTTCGAGATGACCTCTGCATATTCACACTCTTGGAATACATGAATTGTGCAACTTGGACAAGTAGAACTTTCTAGTAGCAGTGCCTGTTGCAGAGCTCTTGTGTCACCTACTCCTCTTTCAGAGGATGGGATTATAAAGAGAGAGCGTGGTTTGCCAACCAGATGACTTCTTTCCATCACGTCTTCAAAGGCGAAGTTGAAATTAGGACTCCAAGGAAGAGGGGAAGGAGGATGGGGAATGTGAATGTGCAGAGGTAATCGTGAAGAACTCTGGTTACAGGTGAGTAACCTTAATTTTTTTTTTTGGGAGTCCTCTGCATATTCCCACTTGGGAGTTGAGCAACCAGCACTCCTCCCTCTGGATAGTGGGACAAAGAAAACTAGTTAAATAGATACTGTAATGCTTCTTTACAAAACTGTTTATCTGATTTAGATGCCACATGTAAACAGCAATATTTTGTGACAGAATCGAGCTCTAAGAGGCAGCTCTACTGATTTTGAATATGGGAAGACAATGAGTGCTTGTTTACCTGGTGAATCACTGAGTGGCAAGCCGGGAGTATATCTACAGCACCCCAACCTGCTGAGCAATAACTCATCATGTGGACACTGCTACCACACAGTGAAAGTCCTGGAGCACAGCCTCCGAAAATTTTCACTGCACTGTAGCAGTATCCACATAGCAAGTTACTATGTGGCAAGCTGAGGCATTGTAGAGTCACATCCTGGCTTGCCATGCGGTAACTTGCTGTGTAGACAAGCCCTAAGGCAGGCCATGGAAGTGGTCTTCACTCTGAGTGTGTTCTAAGCCCTTCTGGAAGAGGCGCAGAGGTGTGTTCAGAAACACTATTCAATAGAGAGTCAGACACTTAGAAAGGCGCTGGCAGGTGACTGCCTGAGCTCTACTTTTTTCCCCATAAGAGAAACAGTCTAGGTGATTTTCTGTATTCCTTAGCTATACTCAAACAGAAGATTAATGCTCTTTTAGCATCCAAGTAGTGTTGCTTAACTTCCCCTGAGTGACAGTGAGGCCTAGGGAAAGATATTGATAAATTTATGAATTAGTTAAGATTGAATTGTGTTGCCACCTTGGAGAGAAATTTCAGGTTGGCTAAAGGATCACTTTATCTTTGTGAATAACTTGGGGGAGGAGGGGCAGAAGAAGGGAAGAGAGGCAGAGTGCATCCATGACAGCCTGTAGCTTGCTCAGCCTTCTAGAGGAATAGTTATAGGTATAAAAAAGTCTGTCTCAATTGAGAGTTGAAATAGGGAACATTCTCCCATGGGTTTGAAGGGAGGATTCATGAGCTGAATAAGGACTAGACTGAGATCCCACGTAGGTGAGGTTCTCTAACCACAGGGTAGACATTATTAGCCCCTTCAAGAATCTTTTTACCCGATCATGGCTAAATATAGTCTTTTGCTCAATTAAGCTGTGATATACAGAGATGGCTCTGAGATATACTTTTACCAATGATATGGAGAGCCCCAAGGATTTCATATAAAGTACTTCAGTATGGATTGAACAGAAGCTGAACATAGATTTCTGTTATAGCTGGTTCTCCAAAAAGAGGACCTTTTCCATTTATGACAACATAGGTGAGGTGACTGTTTCCTGAAGGACAACTATACCTCCTGTACTGTTTCTGAATAGGACAGTTCCAGATTTGCCAAAAGCCTTGTGGCCCATGATGTTAAATGGAAAGAATCTGGGTCTGGATAGCAAATCTAACCGCTCTTCTGGTCAAAAGATCTGGAATTGCAGGCAAAGACAGAAATCCCTTATGATAGCTGCAGGAGATCCAAAACCACTATTGTCTTGCTCAGGCCTGGGCTATCAGAATAACCCTGGCTTTGCTTGATTTTCCTGAGAACTTCCTGCATTAGAGGAATTGGGGGGAAATGCATAGAAGATGTCCCCACCACCGGCCCTGAAAAAGTACTGCTGAGAGAGAGTGGTGGTCTGCTTTTGCTCTGGAGTTGTGTGTGGTTGAAAATGTGTCTCTCTCTGGATACACTCACAGAAAGATGTTGTTTACTACTAAATTCTTGAGTGATCACTTGTGCTCAGGGGCAGATCTATGTTTTTTGCCGCCCCAAGCATGGCAGTCAGGCAGCCTTCGGCGGCGTTTCTGTGGGAGGTCCGCCCAGGTCGCGCGAATTCGGCGGTGGTTCTGCGGATGCCCTGCCAGTCCCGCACCGGCATACCCGCCACCGAATTGCCGCCAAAACGCGGGACCGGCGGACCTCCTGCAGAAATGCCGCCAAAGGCAGCATGACTGCCGCCCTCACAGCGACCGGCAGGCCGCCCCCCGCGGCTTGCCGCCCCAGGCACGCACTTGCTGGGCTGGTGCCTGGAGCCGCCCCTGCTTGTGCTGATCATACAAGTGTCTGCTCAGCTGATCCGCCCGCATATTGTCCTCGTCAGCAAGATGGAGAGTTACAGGATAAAAATTGGTGTACCATGCACCACTCCTACAGAACTACAGCCTCTTTGCACAGGTGGCTATAACGTGTCTCTCTCCACAACCCCCATCCACTTGTTCATGTAAAATACTTCTGTAATATTGTAAGGAGTTGCCTGAACCACGCTGCCACATAGATGAGCGAGAAAGTATTTATGAGCCCAATATATTGCTCTAAATTTTAGAATGTTGATAGCAATTTTTTCTCCCTGGAATGCCAGTGACTTGTTAGATTCCTTTAATAAGCCCCAACTGGAAGCATTGGAAGTGACTGTAGCTGATGCAGCTAGGGGTTGAATGCAATCCCTTTGAGGGCATCGCGATATTGAGTCCACCATATGAGTCACAGGAACAGATCTCCGGGTAGTGTCAATGTCATAAACATGCTGTCTGTATTTGGAATACAGTATCTTGCTAACCAATGTTGTAGAGGCCTCATCTTCAGATATTTGTACAGAATTAAATTGTGTGGCTGAAGCCATAAAGCCCATCAACTTGAGGAAAAAAATCACTGTTTGACAAGAGTTCTCCTGTATTATTGCTATTGCTGTAAGGATTTTGAAATGCCTTTCTTCTGGAAGAAAAGCTCTGCCTTTCCGAGAATCCAGAACTGCCCCAATAAAATATATGACCTGGTTTCTTGAACTCCAGTGTTTGGAGCAAGGTACATATCTGTGATGTAGCTTTTGCTAGGTCCTCCTGTAAGGACACCCTGATAAGCCAATTGTCTAAGTAAGGGTACATAGATACTAGGATAGCTCATATATGTTGCTACTGCTCAAAAACAGTTTGTGAATACTCCACATATCATAGAGTGTCCAAAAGAGGACCTTGAATTGGTATTGATCTCCTCCCACCACAAACTCTAGATATTTTGGATGGGAAGATCTGATTCACATGTGAAAATAAGCATCTTGTAAATCAATTTTTGAGTCCCAAACCTGTCTTGTCAGGAATAAGGAGGGAAGGAGTGAGCTTAGGGTAAGCATGAGAAAGAAAATGGAATATATAGCCAAAAAGAATGTGGGAGAAAAAAAGTGAGAGAGGAACAAAAACAAAGAAATGGAAGCAGAAATAAAATACAATTTTATGGTTTGTATACTTCCTTAATTCATTCAAACATATTATTCCAGTTATGTTTTAAGGATGTCATTTATTATTTTATTTTTTAATTGTTACTTTTAATTTTTTAAAATATACCGCAGATCTTGCATGAAATGTCGTGAAGGAGGGCAAAAGAATTCTTTCTTGGAGCCTCCATTGACATCAATAAGCTTTGAATCAGTCCCTAAGACACCATTATGCTTAACATCAGCCATGATTTGGGACTAGAGATGAGCAAACAATTTCCTTCTTATATTTTGCTTTGATTAGCTCATTGTATCACTTTTAGACAGCAGTGTTAGTGTAGCATTTTATATCTTAACTCAGCACATAATATTAGAGACATCTAATATCCTGTTTTATACAGCATCATCAATGTGCTCAACGCAGCAATATACACAGAGGATGACAACATCCTGCCCCAAGAAGTTTATAATCTAAAAACAGATTATATGCCATTTGATGTATAGCCTGGAAGATCCAGTGTCAAGGCAGTGCAGATTTTCTTAGATAATAATTTTAGCGGTGATTTATTATTGAAAGGCTTTTCATTTGGTAAGTGCTGATTTGATATTACTATTAACTGATTACTCAATGAATTTGTATACTATATAGCTCTTTTAAGACATTTATTATGTTCATATTGCCCATTTACTATTATTGATCATACAAATGCATGTGTATACTTTACTAGAAAGTTGTCCTATATGCTATGCTCTGCAGATAAGTGAAAGGAGCTCTGGCAAAGAGCCAGAACCACAGCCAAGGACTCTACTATAAATACTCTACTGTCTATCCCTAAAAGTGCTCATCTAAGGATGGTCAGCAAAAGTGCCTCATTTGACCTCAGCCATCATGGTAGTACCAAGGGAAAGAAGCAGCTTGTAAGGAAGCTGGATCAGAAACCATGTATGGCTGTAGATATTAGAACAAATGTCATCTGAAAGCAGATGGGAAATCAGCGCAGTCTGCAGAACATGGGTGTAATGCACTCATTCCAAACTTGAATGAACAGATGAGCTCCACATTCTGTACTAGCTGAGGCTTCCAAAGGTCTTCAAAGATGCAAACAAGCAGAAAAGACTCCAGACATGAAAATTTCAATAGTGTGACTGACTACAGTGAACTCCACATTATCATAGAAAAGCCACTTTCTCCTAGATATTGTGGATAAAAAACAAAAAGTAATGGCATAAGCCACTGCAGTAACCTGGGAATCAAAGAGTGAACAGGGCTTCAAAAAGCTGATTATCGAGGGCAGTCACAACCATTACCATTTCCTCAAGTTGCTTTCCATGCCAACCATCGTCTCCATCTTTTCAAGATTCAGTCTCAAAAAGTTCAGATCCTATATCTTAGTCAAACATTGGGAAAGCAAGAAAAACAATGTTGCAATTTGATATACAGGAAACATAGTCCGGTACCATCAGAATGTGGACAACACTGTAGTCAAAAATGCCTAACAACTGCCTGTGACAAACTAATATACATTTTGAACAACAGGAGTGACAAAATGGAAAAGATGTAAGAGATATTTCCTGCATCAGTGAGGTGAGCAGCTACCCTGTTGCCTCTCAGAAAGAGCGCCATGGAAGGATCAGCCCTGTCCATCATTATCATATCCTATAACAGTACCTAAAACGCCTTATGCTGAGCTATATTAACCATCGATGTATCTAACAAAAATAATATGGACATATGATCAGTGTCCATCACTAAAAGAAGTTCATCACCAAAGTTACTAATGCTGTCTCTATACCATACGCAGGCATCACACCAAATTGCTAGGGCCTCCAAGAGAGCAGAGGAATCCACACAGATCTCAAACTACCCTGCCCACACATCTGATAGCTTTCTAAACCATGAGTATGTGCTTTTACGTGCTGAACTCAAACCTTCCTGGGATATTTCCATATTTGCCCAGTGACCTAGATATCCTGACCTCATATAGAAGTCATCAGTGCAGAAAAGTCTGGGATGTTCCAACATTACTTAAGATAAGGGTTCAGTCAATATTAATCAGGAATTCAATAATTGTTATTGAACTGCCATTTAATATTAACATAAATCAGGTCATCAAAAGGCTTCTATACTGACAGGAAGGATATTATTGATCAAAAATACTGAAATAGATAAATAGATAAATTAAAGTCTATGGAAAAACCTTCTGAGAACTCTATGTATTTCAAACACTTCCATTAGTCACATTTTTGTAAATCAGCATTTTTATTAAACATACTTTATGTGTAAGGGAAAAGAAAAGGTTGGATTAAGTTTTAAATGTTTTATTGTACACTACAATAAAGGATTATGTTTTTGAATAAATATTTCTAAATTTCAAAATAGTTACATTTTCTAACAGCATGATATTCTGGAATTAACTTTGTAACTTTGGGTAAAATATCCCCTAACAAACACCTCACGCCTAACAAGACAAAGGATTTGGTCCCAATGATTTTCACACTTAACATCTTCCCAGCTCTATGACTAACTACTTTATTGTGAGAATAGCCTTATGAATTGATGTACCATCTTGCACATACAGATGCACAAATTGCATGAGGAAACCTGTAAGTGTGCAATGTGTTATTTCTGATTTACAACAAAGATCTGAGTAACATTCCTTAAATTAAATATTTCCTTTGTGATGATTCCAGCTCACAGCTTCTTTTTGTTACATTTCTAGCAGTTTCTTCATTAGCAATCATTCATATCACTAATTTCCTGCTTTTATAAATGAGATACCCTTTTTGTTTATTTCAAATCACTAATTTTCCATTCCAGTCAAAGTCGCAGCACCAAAATTATTTAACAAATGCTTTGCTGTAGTGGCAGATCATCTTTGAGTCTGTAGGCATACCTATGTCTGAATGACAGTCTACTACTAAATGCAATATTGACTACTAGCTTTGATTCTGATTCCTGTGATGAATCTGTGGTCCGGTAAGATGATTACCTCCCTAATGGCTGAATGGCAGACTTAATGACAGACATACCACTGATGCAAGACTCAGTTTCACAGGCCTTGGGAGGCAGGCCAGTCCTTGCCCACAGACAACCTGCCAACCTTAAGCATATTCTCACCAGCAACCACGCACCGCACCATAACAACTCTAACTCAGGAACCAACCCATGCAACAAACCTCGATGCCAACTCTGCCCACATATCTACACCAGCAACACCATCACTGGACCTAACCAGATCAGCTACAACATCACCGGCTCATTCACCTGCACGTCCACCAATGTTATATATGCCATCATATGCCAGCAATGCCCCTCTGCTATGTACATTGGCCAAACTGGACAGTCACTACGCAAGAGGATAAATGGACACAAGTCAGATATCAGGAATGGCAATATACAAAAACCTGTAGGAGAACACTTCAACCTCCCTGGCCACACAATAGCAGATGTAAAGGTAGCCATCTTACAGCAAAAAAACTTCAGGACCAGACTCCAAAGAGAAACTGCTGAGCTCCAGTTCATTTGCAAATTTGACACCATCAGATCAGGATTAAACAAAGACTGTGAATGGCTATCCAACTACAGAAGCAGTTTCTCCTCCCTGGGTGTTCACACCTCAACTGCTAGCAGAGCACCTCACCCTCCCTGATTGAACTAACCTCGTTATCTCCGTACTGATTTATACCTGCCTCTGGAGATTTCCATTACTTGCATCTGAAGAAGTGAGGTTCTTACCCACGAAAGCTTATGCTCCCAATACTTCTGTTAGTCTCAAAGGTGCCACAGGACCCTCTGTTGCTTTTTACAGGTTCAGACTAACACGGCTACCCCTCTGATACAAGATACAAGAGTGCTTACTTAGGGGCTGTCCATGTAATCCTTACTCATGGTAAGCAACCACAGTGAACTCATTATAAATGAAGATTGCAGAATTTGGCATTCTGAAAAACACAGCTAGCCCTGGAAGGCAACATAAGAAACTGTGAAGCACATAACATTTGAGGAATATTCTGCAAAATCAAGGACAAAGACTGAAATAGTAACAGGGCAGAAAGTGAGATAAATTCAGCCATACAACCCACTGACATAAATGGGGCTACATTAATGTAACATAGGGCAGAATTTGGGCTTGTGCCCTAGAAGCAGAAATGAAATGTGTGTTCAGGAAATAACTAATCAAGAAGAGTGAACTTGGGACAAAGTGCAACCTTTTTGGTGGGAAGCATCATACAAACTTTTCATCATATGGTAAAAACTGTGCAAAAGGTAAAAGAAAAATCACTTTGCAATGGTGTGCTTATCAGGAGAGGTGTTTAAAGGACACTAAGATTTGAATGCCAATGGAAGATAAGGACACAGCTGTGAGGTTTAATGGGGCAATCAATAGAATGACAGTACAGTATACTGAAGTGCAAAACAAGTTAAGACTAAAAAACTGTAGCTTTTAGAAACAGACAATACTGCTCACAGGAGCAAAATCAATACTGATGATATGGAAGATTTTGAAAGAGCTAACGTAGAAGACAACACTTATGGAAAAAAAGAGGTGATGATGAAAGCCTATGAAGAACTGACTGAGATGCAGGTAACATGCAGATTAAGGAGGATTCGGCATAATGGTAAAGATAGAAACTATTTTTTAAATAGCTCCTACAGTAAATAGTCTTTTCTGGGAGAACAGACCAGTAAAAAGCTGAGGCTGATTAGATTTATTTTTAAAACAGTGAAATACCAAAGCGTCCAAAACCAAAACAGCCTAGATAAGCAGCAGCAATTGCGGCCTGGGAAAAGCAATTTCCTGGCACATTCAGGGGGTACATATACCATTCAACTGAAAGACATGACTCATTGTGTAATGCATGCCCTAAGTAGAGTACAGGTGCCCTTGAGACAAGAGTTAAGGGAAATGTGAAACAGAATGATAGTGGTGAATTAATGTAATAGCCAAATGCAGCCCACAGACTGGGTGAATTCAATAGCATGTGTAATAAAGGTATCAGGACACTCAGCATGTGCATGGATACTAAAGAACTCAGTGAGAATATAATGTGGGATCGTTACTGAGAAAAATGAGATATGAGGCACATTATTTTACAAACCTGGATTCATCACATGAATTTAGAGGCACACAATTAAGTAACAAAAATAAAAAAAAACGTGTACATTCAACTTCAGAATGGCCTGAACCAAAACACTGAGCTTGCATCCCCCTTAACTTTGGGAAAGGGTGGACCCAGATCCAAACTTTGTAATACTGTTGATGTAATGGGCATACTAAAACAATGAATATTAATATGCCTGAACTTTGAAAAGTGTGGAATTGAATATGGTTTCAGATCCAAATTTCACTACCTGGGCCCACTTCCACAAGTAACACATACTTTGGCTTCCATATGGGAAAAAGTTCTGGTCTAGAAATGTTCCACAAAGGATGATGGAAAGAGTCAGAGTCTACATTAACAATGTGGTGATGTGGCTAACTCTTAGAAAGACCATATCACAGGCTGTTGGAGAATTAAGAAAAATGCATCAATATAACTGAAGCTCATTTGCTAAGCAGGAGCTGATGTAATTGTGACAAACATTAGCAGCAGCAGGAATACAGCTGGGACTGACTAAAATAAAAGCAGTACAAGAAATGATAAAACAAGAAGATTTTTAAAAAAATCCTTGGATATAACATACTTTAAGGACAAGTTTATACCTAGTCTGACAGCTGCCTTTAGAACATGCCAATGCTGAACAGACATGGCTTCTAGGTCATAAGGAGTGAAATAAAATTAAATAATAGTTAGAGGACCAATGTTAGCATTTTTCAACCTGAGTAAGGAGATCAGTGTTTATAGATGCTTCTAAATATTGACTAGGCATGCTCTTATTAAAAGATTAATGTTGATTTTCAGCAAATCTTGAAACACTGGGGAAATTCCAGACGACTTGAAGAGGCCTAATATTGTGCCAATATTAAAAAACTGAATGACTCAAATACTTATAGGTCTGTCAGCCTGACATCGATCCCAGGAAAAATAATGGAATGGCTGATAAGGAATTTGATTTATAAAAAAATAAAGGAGGGTAATATAACTAATGGCAATCCTACTGGGTTTATGGAAAATAAATCTTGTCAAACTAATGATTTTTTTGGGACAAGATTACAAGTTTGGTTGATAAAGGTAATAGTGTTAATGTAATAAACTTAAACTTCTGTAAGCATTTGACTTGGTACCACACATTTTGATTAAGACACTAAAATGATACAAAATCCACACAGCATAAGTTAAATGGGTTAAAATTGGCTAACTGATAGGTTTCAAAAATCTAACTGTAAATGGAGAATCATCATTGAGCAACTGTGATTGTAGAGGGTCCTGAAGGGTTCAGTCCTTGGCCTTACACAATTTACTGATAAAGTTTACAGTTGACACAAAGACTGGGGGAGTGGTGAATAATGAAGAGGACAGGTTACTGATACAGAACAATCTGGATCACTTGGTAAACTGGGTGCAAGCAAACATATATGTGTTTCATTACAGCCAAATATAAGGTCATACGTCAAAGAACAAAGAATGTAGGCCATACTTACAGGATGGAGGACGCTATCCTGGGAAGCAGTGATTCTGAAAAACACCACTGGGTCATGGTGGATAATCAGCTGAGCATAAGCCTCCAGTGTTACACTCTGGCAAAAAGGGGTAATCTGATCCTTGCCATGTAAACGGGGAAATATCGAAGAGGAATAGGAAGGTTATATTATTTCTGTATTTGGCACTTGTATAACTGCTATTGAATACTGCATCCAGTTATGGTGTCCACAGTTCAAGGAGGATACTGATAAATTAGAGAGGGTTCAGAGAAGAGCCATAAGAATGAATAAAAGATTGAAAAAAGTATTATAGCAATAGACAGCAGGAGCTCAGTCAACTTAGACTATCCATGAAACTAAGGGATGACTTGATCACAGTCCATAAGTACCTACATGGGAAACAGAAATCTGATAAGAGGGCTCTGCAGTCTAGCAGACAAAGATACAAGATCAAATGGCTGGAAGCTGAAGCTAGACACATTTAGACGAGAAATAGGATGAAATTTTTCAACAGTGAGGGTAATTAACAGTTGGAACAAGTTACAAAAGGTTGTGGTGAATTTTCCATCACTGGAAATCTTTAAATCAGGATTGGATGTTGTGATGATTTGGGGAATCTGTCTATGTAAAACTTAGAGAGACAAGTTGGGTGAGGTAATATCTTTTATTGGACCAACTTCTGACATGAGCATCTCTTACCAACAGAAGTTACTTTACCCATGTTGTGTCTCTAATATCCTGGAACCAACACAGCTACACCTACACTACATACAATTTATGAATTCTGTTTGAGATTATGAATTCTATGTGCATCTATAACCCTCAGTTACGCAGTTAGTCAGCCATGGGCCGACAAAGACACCATCATGTATCACACGCCCTTTATGGAAGAAAGAATGGAACAAACAACAGAAATTGTTAACCTGAAGGGCTCCCATTCAAATGGGAACTCCTTAGGACAATGGGTTGGCTGAAGCCTTAGGAGAACCAGTTTTCTCAAGCTTCTCTGACTATAGTTTGACTGAACAGAATTTCCCAAGAAACAGCACAAGGAAATAACTTGTCATCAATGTGACTCATCAAAACATAGGATTCTTTGGGATAAGAGAGAGAACAAAGGGGCTTGCTTTCATAGCAGAAGGGATCTTTTTGACTGTGGGACCAACAGAGACTGAAGGAATCTGCCCGCAGTGGTCAGAGTGAGACACTCCATATTCTGGAGGGGATCCTGAATGCCTTAGAGACTAACTAAATCACAAAGAATGCTCAAGACTAATGAGGAAACAGACAGGAAAGGGCATGTTTTTTTTTTTTTAACCTAGATCTGTGTATCTCTTGTGCTGTTTAAAGTAAAGAGTAATTATGATAGAAACCTTTGTAAAACCTGTGTCTGTTTACTTCAACGATCACATCACTGAAGAAGTTAATTGTAAACAAGAGAGTGCCCAGAAGGTTGGAAATCTGAAGGATGTGCTTAAGCAACTAGGAGGGGGTTGAGAGAGTGGATTCTAGTCACAGGACCTAGGCAGTTGGACCACAGCAGTCTGAGAAGGGAGTTCTTTTTCTAGCACCATGACTGTGCACCTAGAGATCCAGACTCAGTAAAGCTTAAAAGAACATGGCTCTAACATGTGGACTCCAAACACAGCAGCCTGGTGAGTGTCCAGCAGGGGGAGCTTGATGATAGCTGTGACAGATTTTTCCCCCCTAAAAGATATGCTCTAGTTCACCCACAGCTATTGGAATTGAAGCAGGAATTAATTCATGCAAGTATTATGGCCTCTGTTATTTATGCAGGAGGTCACACTTGATAAAGGCACTGAGGATACTGGAGATCCTCTCTGTCCTCTTTTCTTCTTGGGGATTAGGAAAATGGTAGGAATAAAATCCCTTTCACCAATGTTGAGATGGTATTGGCTCTATGGCTCCCCTTAAAAGTAGCAGGTCTACCTCCTATAAAGTATCATCTCATGAGAGTGGCCCTTGAAAAGGGATGGAGAAAGGGTTTTTGGAGGGTGAAGGAAGAGGAACTTTATAGTGTAACCAAAGTGGATAGTGGATCCAGGATGGGTTAAAATGGACTCCAAGGCATAGGGTACCATCAGTTCTAAGGAGGATACCCCATCTTGCACAGATGTGTCAAAGGTTCTAGAATCTCCTGAGACTCATCATGGTTGATGTCTCTTGGAGAAGGTGATGAGTGTCACAGGGTAACCAGTCTCTGTGAACAGCTTGAGCCCAGCTCTCCTGGACTGGAGCGGCTGGGCTCAATCCAGCTAATTAAAGTGGACTGGGCTATACCTGGGCCTATAATGGGCTGCTAATTAGGCAGCTAGGGGGAGGAAGGACTAGGGCAGGCTGAGCCCTGGGAGGGAGGACTGAGACAGGCTGAGCCCTGGGCAGCAAAGGCCACACTGGAGGGGAGTTAAGTCCTGTGGTGAGTCCCTGTAGCCAATGAGGCCAGGGGATCAAGGAGCAATCCCACGGCTGCAGTTCCAAGAGGGGAGCAGAGCTGGAGGAGGCAAGAAAGTTGCCAGAAGTCGGGGAGCCAGAGACCCCTGGGAGGGGTGGCCCTGAAGCCTGGGGACTAGGTTTTGACTTAAGACTGCCTTCTGTTTGTTAACCTTTGCTATAAAAGAATAAACCTCTGTAACTGAGATTGTGCATGGCAGCACATGGTTGGAGGTGGGTGCAGCAACAGCCCACCCAGTGACACTGTCCTTTTCCCATAGCAGAATTGCCCAATGAAGAAAATGTGGGCTCCCATCTTCAAAGACAGTGCTGTCAAAATCACTGAGGAAATATCCCAGCCACAAGAAGGAATAGCAGACCAGCTTCTTTCATAATGCTCGTGGACTGATGGCGTCATGATCTTCCTTATAAGAAGTAGTTCTGACAGACAGTTCAGATTCAGATCTGAAAGGATGGTCATGTTCTCCAAAGCTGTGTAATCATCATCACAAAGTGTCTTTCCCCTGTGAGCTTTCGGTGTCAGCTCACAAGTGCATGTCAGTGCTGATGATGTATGGATGATGGTCAGTTTTTTGCTGTTACCGATGGTCATATCCATCTATGCTTAGAGCCCTGCATGGAAAGAAAATTTGTATCTGCATCTGATCTGCAAAATGACCCACTGATATCTGCCTCTGCAGAGGCAGATATCTGTGGAAATAAAGCTGATGTATGCAGACTTGCAGGGCTCTAAATACAAAATTTGTATCGGCATCTGATCCGCAATCTGCAGTGGTCCATGGATATCCATGGATTTGCAGGATTCTATCTATGCTTTTACTCAGTACCGACAGTGAAGAAGAGGAGGATCTCTTAGCCACAATCCTGATGGGTTTTTGAGCTTCCCTGCACAAGGCACGAATAGTCACCTGACCTCAATAGCATAAGGGCAAATCAGATCTCCTCTCAGAAATGGATATAGAGCAGTATTTTTCTGTAGACTCTACAGAGTGTTTCTTACCCTCATGGTGAGCCTGAGATGAGGAGTACTTACCTCTACCTTTGCCTGTCCCTCCATCCAAAGTGGCAGTGCTGGGTAGTGCGCTCAATATCTCAGACTGCTGTATAGGGGGGTCTGCCCAGCCCAGATCCAACTGGGACCTCAGAGCCTGTTCCATGAGGTGTTTACTAACCCTGAACCTCCTACACTTAATGGGTACAGGGTAGGAAGGAATGACAGATGCTACACTTAGAAGAGATATAAGCTTCTCTGAGGCAGAGGCACTTCTGATGGTTTTTGCTGACTGGGAAGGAACAGGGCAGGAGATGCAGTTCTTGACACCCAGAGTCCTGGGCATAATTGGAGTCCCGTACTGGGAAGAAAGAGAGAGTGTGAGACTGAGAGTGAGTGTATTCCCTGAAATCTGTCTCTCTTATAAACTACTTAAACTAAACTAAGACTTTTTTTATATATGTGATCTACAATTTATAATACTTGCATGTTCAGTGTAGGAGAATCAACTCTGTGGACACTGGAGGGTTCTATCTTTGACCATGCAGCAATTAGAAGGAACTGGAGAGGCGGTCAATCTGAACTGCCCCTTATACTCTCAGATCAAAGCACAAGAAGGGAAAAAGTTCAGACCAACAGAAACTACTAGAAAAAAATCTTCTTAGGCGCATGGAGCACATGAGTAACCGAGTAGAATACACACAGGGACCAGCACATGAAGAACAACTGATTTTAAATGGGATAGGAAAAGGCCCATGAGCACAAAACAAAAGAACTGTAGCAGGGATTTAAAAGGGACCCTCTCTCAAGAGAGGGCAGTAGTCATTTAGAGGGAACTAGACCAAGACCCAGGACCCTGCTGAGGAGTATCTGAAAACTTGGGACAGCCTAGTCTGCCATCAATGGATGCTAAACATTTAGGTAAGATAGACACACATGTGGACTGTTTACTTTTTAAAAATTTGCTTTGTTCCTACTGCTAAAATAAACAATATTTTTGTTTTAAGAAGGCTGTCTGATCACTATATCACTGGTCAGACTCCTAAAGGGAAGAACTGCAGGTGCCCAAACTCAGTTGGACATGCAGGGCAAGAATGGTTGATACACGTGGTACTGTAGCCCAGGGTCTGGTCTAGAAGTGGGAGAACAGTGGAATTCTGCCCACGGATAGGTAAAGGCATATGGTGTAAACATCTACAGGGGGACACTCAGAGAGACCTGAAAGGGGACATCAGTGCAGCTAACCCTCTAAGAGTGACAAGTGCTATTTTAGCTGCAATAGTTATCAGCATGGAATCTCTCCCCGCCCCCCCCCCCCCCCCAAGGCATGGCATCTCAATGGATCATAGCTTGTCAGACAGAACTTCACACAAATGGCCGATGCATGACCCTAAGGTGTGTTGAGCATGCCCAGCTTCCACTGAATTCAACAAGATTTGGGAGGGTGCTCAATATTCTCAGAATCAGGCCTAAAGGAGATTCAATTTAGTCCATAAAGAATTCCATAATTTAATCCATAAAGGATCTTCCACTTGAACATCTATCCTAGTTTTATTATTTAGCCTTGTGACTTGGCTTTTTAATTGGTCTTCTCTGGTATGTGTGTAAAACAAAATCTAAGCTCTTAAACGTAGATATAAGCTTATCTTCCATTTACTTTTTTTCACATGGACACCTTGGTACTCTGACCAAACCTAAAATTCGGAAACGGTCTCAGAATTTCATCTTGGAGATAATGCATTTCTTTTCATGTTTCTTTTCCTGATCCCTTTATTCACGGGCAGACTTTTATTCAATAATTTTCACATGAAGCAGGTTCTCATCCATTACCTAGACAGCCATTCTTTTTATAAATCATCCAGGCTACTTATGGCTTTTGAAGAGAAATCCAAGAGGTGTATAAACTTTTGAAGATCTGTTTGTTTTGTATTTTGTCTTCTAATTTGCAGGCAAAGTTTCAGATACCAGATGGTCCTAATGTTAATTAAACAAGAGCTATGGCAGCATTTTAAGCATGCCTTTGTATAGTGTCCATTTCTGAGATTTGTAGTGTGGGTACAAGGAGCTACCTACATATCTTTACCCATCATTATTCTCTTGATGCTGAGGCCAGATCGTATTTCAGGAGAGCTGTTTTACAGTACCTTTTAAATTAAGCACTCCTCAGCCATCCTTTTGGTGTGGATTGCTACTGCTGGTTCATCTTCAGGGGTGGGGAACTGGGAGGCGAATTTATGAAGGAGAAAACTAGGGTTACTTAACAGTAACTGGAATTTTCTGAATATACTGCCTCCACAGATCCACACTAACTGTTCCTCCTTCCTTTAGAACTCTCTATTGATTTCCAATACACCTCTACCCTGATATAACGTGACCAGATATAACATGAATTCAGATATAACGCGGTAAAGCAGTGCTACGGGGGGGGAGGGTGCGGGGCTGCGCACTCCGGTGGATCAAAGTGAGTTCGATATAACGCGGTTTCACTTATAACGCGGTAAGATTTTTTGGCTCCGGAGGACAGCATTATATCGGGGTAGAGGTGTATATGGATGAAAACTGAGGATTGGAGTGTTGAGACTCTTTAAAACCCTGCTTAAATAAAATGTTTCATAAGTGTACTGAGTGCAAATGGCACTAATAAGTAATTGCTTTAAACAGTTCTGGGATTTACATATCACATATGACTCCAGGAATGTGGACTTGTACAGACAATATCTTGAAGAAATATTTAGTAGCAAGTAACCTGGCTTTTGTAGTCCTTCAGACAGTTTTCGTTCCATGTGACGATCCTCACACAGTTTGAATGAATTTTGCTAGTTTGATTTCATGAGGCATATATTCTTTACAAAAATCAGTATACTATTACCACCTATTGTTCTTCCTCCTCCCCCTTAGGGTATTTTTGTAATTATAGTAAGAAAAGAAAATCTCTGGTATGATTTGTTCACCATAATACAAACCATCCTGTTAAATGTATGTCTTCATTATCCTCTAGGTGTTTATTTAAAGATAATATTTGTATTTTATTTTACTGGGGATTGAATTTAGAGATTTACCATACATTTACTGTCAGGATCACTCTTTTCCAGTTCTAAGAATTTATCTCATTACTTTTTTTCCAGCATTCTGATCTTTCCCCATTTTTTCATGATCTTTCATAGTTAATTGTCAGAGGTTCAACACATTTGTTAGCCAACAACGTTTATACTGAAGGATAAGAGTACCCTACTTCCGCCAGGACTCTCCTACTTTAAAGCTAAAATACTTTCTTTTGCCTGTCCTCAAGCTGGTTAGTTTAATGTTGTACTTTTTGATACCACTATCCTACTTTCATGAGACATGTTGCTGTTTCACGACAATGGCAGAAAAGCTTCACCATCAGAAAGCGTTCAGACATTTCCCCATTTTTATACTAATTCAAAGAAATTTGCACTACATACAATATGCATATATGCCTTATATTTGATATTAAATTCAATAGAAAGGCTGCTACATTAAATGCACCAGCATCTTGAATGTCATGGATGAGAGACGTTCACCAAAAAAATGGTTAGGATTAATTGTAAGGATAGATTTAAAAAAAACAAAAAAACAAAAAAACCCACAACCCCAAATATGTATATTTAGGGTAAGCAACAATTAAGGGGGTGAAATTACAAACATTTCAAAATTTTTAACCTGTAACACAATAAGAGAAATTATTTAGGGTTATACTCTCCCACTGTGTAGAGGACCCTGCATGGCTTTGTTCTTGGCTCTCTCTTCTCTCTATATACCCTTTTTTTCTCATATGTTCACAGTTTCAACTATCATGTCTACACTGATGACCCATAGATGTACCTCTGCTCCTGACTTGCCTTCATCCAATCCTGCATCTCAGTCTCCTTCTTTGACATCGCTTTCTGGATGTCTCCTAACTCATTTGGAAAGCTTCACACTGCCAAAACTGAACTCTATCTCTTTCCACTCAGCTCCATGTGACCCCTTTTTTCTGTCACTATCATCAACACAATCATCTTCCCTAGCCCTCAAGCTAAAAAATTGGGGGTTGTCTTTGACTCCCCTTTTTTCCCCTTATCTCACAAATCCATGTATTCAAGTTCCTTCTGAAGACACTTCATCCCTGCCATGGTGCCTTGGGTATCATGCTCTCTGACAATGTCATGCTTGAGGAATAATTTCTGTATCATTTATGTGCCATATTTAATTATGGGAGGAGCAGTCATAGCCCTTACATTACAAATTTCTGCCTTTTAAAAATACTCTAATGCCTCCATAATTTGTGGTGGGATTGGATATTTGGCAGATGGAGAGTCCTAGGGTCAAGGAGGTGCCTTTTGCTGGCAACATGAAAATCCATTCAGATTTGGTAGTGACACACGCTTGAAAAATCACCATTTCCTGTCTCTGTTTCAAACAACATAGTTTGCTTTTGACTTGATACCAAAAACTCTTAAGATTCCATTTGCACTGAACATGCAGCATACTAGCGCCTCATCTCAGGAGACTACACAGAGACGAACTTCTGGATAGGACAGAGCTACAACAATAGATCCTCTCCCTCTTGTGGCTGTGTCCATAAAATACCCTTAGGATTACAAGAACATGCATTGTGCTGAGAACCAGGAAACCCTGATTTCTACTCACTTCAGTGAATTGGTGATGATAATTCCATGTCTTTCACAACCTCTATCATTGAGCAAAGTCTCACAAGTTAGACAAGCCAGAAACAGAACCCAAATCTTACATGGCAGTCTCAGCCACTTAACAACATTAGCAAATATTTGTTCTTAGCTATGCCATCTGTTAGATGGGGCTACTCCTGCATATGTAACCTAGCAATTCTGGGTCCATAGATGAACACTGCCTTCTCCTGCTGCCAACTCATGAAATTAGTCCTTTTGTTCCAGGGGAAGTTGTCTCAATTGCAGTGCTAAAGATTCAGGATTCAAACCCTGTTGTTTAGAGATCTGGGATTCTCAAGGGCCACGGATCTGGAATCCCAGGCCACAGTGCTCTTAGGAGCCCGTACATTCCGATCCACCACCCAGTGACCTGTAAACAGTCACCAGAACTTGAAGCTCCGATTTGGCACAGTACTCTAGTCAAGGAATCTGGTGGGCAAAACTCCAAGGCTTCTCTTTAAACCAAGCGAGGAAGTCATGCCTGCGACTGGGTCTTTCCCTGCTTAGGACTACCTCCTCTGTGCTACCTGACTCTGACCTCCTGGTATCCAGCCTGTCCACTGGCCTGTCTTAGACTGACCTTCTGACTCTGCCTGTCTCCTGACACCTGGTCTGTCCTCTGGCCTGTCTCAGATTCTGGTCTCCTGGTATCCAGACCCAGCCGGCCTCCTGGCTCCCAGCTCTCACTATGACCACTAAGCCTAGTCATGCCAAGTTTAGATTGTTACTGTTGCACATAATAGAATTTATTTTTGCCTTTAAAAAACACTGTTAAAATTATGTTATTGAGATAGCAAAATCATAGAATCATAGAATATCAGGGTTGGAAGGGACCTCAGGAGGTCATCTAGTCCAACCCCCTGCTCAAAGCAGGACCAAGCCCCAACTAAATCATCCCAGACAGGCTTTGTCAAGCCTGACCTTAAAAACCTCTAAAGAAGGAGATTCCACCACCTCCCTTGGTAACCCATTCCAGTGCTTCACCACCCTCCTAGTGAAATAGTTTTTCCTAATATCCAACCTAAACCTCCCCCACTGCAACTTGAGACCATTACTCCTTATTCTGTCATCTGCTCCCACTGAAAACAGTCTAGGTCCATCCTAGAAGACAGGAAATGCTAGGTTTAAGGTTTAATCTATTTTTGCATCCTTGTGTATATTCATATGATAGTCTCTAATTACATGACCAGACACTATTTTTTCTACAATACCCCTACCTCATTCATTCAAGATGGATGATGTTCAAGAAATGAATCAGGGTGTGGAATGAATTAGGCTGCTTATAGGATTCCTGCCTCATTTTGTCTGGAAGTTGTAAACCATGTCAATAAAGTGGCAGGGGACTATAGGAAAAGAAAGGATGATTTTATAGTTAAAGGCAGGTGACTGCTACTCAGGAGAACTCAGTTCTAGCCTTGCCTTTGCCATCAACTTGCTATGTGATGCTCGGCAAAAGTCACTTTAACCAAAACTTTTCATGAGTGGCTATTAAATATACATTCCTTTATGTTCTGGGTGCTCAACCTGGGGCCTAATTTGCAGAAGTGCTGAACATTCACATTTTTTTCACACGTTTTTTCATGTGTGTGTAGCTACAAACATACTAGTATACATTTTCTTATTTAACTTCTGTGGTGGAATGATTTTTGAGTTGATTTTTGTCTGATCAAAAAACCCCTGCCAGTAAGTTATACACCAACACTTATTTCAGAATACTAGACTTCACACTTTGGTTTTAAGAGCAGTTAAAGGCTACAGTATAATATAAATACTGCAGCACAGCTCTTCTCTGCTTTCATGAGATGGGAATTGAGCTTCATACCATTTGCAAGGAAAGCAGGTCTCAATTCTCAGCCTGCCACAATGCAATCTCCCAGAAGCATTCTAGCATTGACAGGATTGCATGACATACTTGAATATTCTGCATGCATCCCCGGGCTTCAAAACTGGCAATAGTTCTCCAATTCAGGACACAGATTTGATTTCAAAAGGTAAAAAACGCTAGAGCATTTGGTTGACCTTTAGCCCTTTTGTAATATTTTCTTTATACTTCATTAGAGGTAAAATACTATATTCTACTGCACTACTGTGCAAGAAGTAGTGGGGAGGACTCAGGCCATGTCTACACTATCCCATATGCTGGCAAAACTTTTGTTGCTCACAAGTGTGAAAAAAAAACACCGCCCTGAGAGACAGACGTTTTGCCAGCATAAGCGCTCATGTGCACAGCGCTATGTCGGCAGGAGATACTGTCCTGCCGACATTATCTACTTGAGCAGTGGTAGCAGTTTTATTATGTCGACAGGAGAGCTTTCTCCCGTCAGCATAGAGTGGCTATACGAGTGATCTTACAGTGGCATCGGTATAGCTGTGTCACTGTAAGCATAGATGTGGACTTAGGGACCCCTATTCTTTCCCATGCATGTAGTTTGGGGATGATAGCAGTCAAGAATGAGCAAGGGGAGAGAGGATCAGATAATGTGCTGACCTGTACTTCAAAGTCTCAAAGAGGCATGGTCCGCTGTTTAGAAAGAGCTTTCAGACTCTAACCCATAACCACTGCACTCAGCAAGCACTATGAAAGGTGCATATTTGCCCCTTTTTTTTGAACAAAAAGGTCTCCCTAGGAAGCATGGACTACTCCAGGAGTGTTTCTGCTTCCTCTCACTGCACCAGCCAATGCAAGATTTGGCAGAGGTAAATGATTTGTTCTGCTTTAAGAAGCAAAAGGAAAACCCTATTCAGATTTCAAAAGGCAGGAAATAGATATGCAATCCATCCTTGCTGCTGTTGAAGTCAATGGGAGCTTTTTAATACAACTGGTTCTCAAAAAAAATAAACAGTCGGAGCTACCACTATTATCTTTTACTTTACATATTATTCTTTGTTACAATCTCTTGCACTCTACCACCACCAGAGAAATAAACAAACTCCTCTAAATAACCTCCTTGGGCTTGGACTCCAGTGAAGCTACCAACAGAGCTTAAAGAGGGGTGGGCAAACTCCAGCCAGGGTGCAGGCGCCGCACCACACAGCTCCCGGAAGCAGCCACGTGGCCCCGCTCCAGCGCTCTAGCTGGGGCACAGGGGCAGGGTCCTCTCCACGTGGCTTCCAGAAGCCGCGGCATGGCCCCGCTACGGCTCCTAGGTGCTCCAATGGGAGCTGCAGGGGCGGTGCCTGCGGATGGGGCAGCGTGCAGAGCCGCCTGGCTGCGCCTCAGCGTAGGAGTCGGAAAAGGGACATGCCACTGCTTCTGGGAGGTGCTTGAGGTAAGCGCCGCCCGGAGTGCACACCCCCCCCCGAGCCACTCCCCACAACCCAACCCCCTACCCCCAGCCCTGATCCCCCTCCTGCACTCCAAACCCCTCAATCCCAGTACGAAACACCCTTCTGCACCCCAAACCTCTCATCCCCAGCTCCACTCCAGAGCCTGCACCCACAGACAGAACCTGCACCCCTGCCCCAGCCCTGATCCTCCTCCTGCGCGCCGAACCCATCAGTCCCAGCCCAGAGCACCCTCCTACACCCCAAACTCATCCCCAGCCCCACCCCAGAGCCCGCACCCCCCAACCAGAGACCTCACCCCATCCCGCATCCCAACCCCCATTTTGTGAGCATTCATGGCCCGCCATACAATTTCTATTCCCCGACGTGGCCCTCAGGCCAAAAAGTTTGCCCACCCCTGGCTTAAAGCTTCTCTCCTTGGCAGAACTCCTAAGGTAGACGGACAGATATACTGCAAACTTTCTCTCTTTGTGCATGCAGAGATTTCAAATCGTACGTCCCCTGCGGAGTGATTCAAATTTTATTTTTCAATCGTATACTACAAACTCTCAATGAAATGTGTACCGAGAATCAAGTTCTGCTGTTTCCCTATGACAGTGCTAACATGACTGACATAAGGTCAGTGCTCCCAAGACACAAAGTTATATCTTACTTATAAAAGTCACATGCCAGATGAGAATCTGTGATATAAATATGAAGTGTAAGGCATCCAAAAACTAAGCCCAAGAAAATATGAACACTGCATTTTTAATGATTTTGTTCAAAGAGCAAAAAATTATAAACATCAGACACCTGAACAAACACTTATTTCTATCAAAGCTAAACCATTTTTTTTAAAGTAGAGAAAAAATGAAATATCAAAGTTCTAAGAAAATTACCAAGGGGACATTTTCAAAGAGAAGCCCAAAATCTTACCTACCTTTTTTCCTTAGCTGTTAGTTAAATCCATGTAATACTGAATGTTTTTTTTTCTCCAAACAAATGCTTCAATTGTATTTTTACAAACAAAATAATTATCAAAGCAAATAATCAATCCTAAAACAGTGAATTATAGTAATGTACCTGTGTACTGATTTCCATTTCAAAACTTCCAAGATTTTACTCAACATTAAAATAGACAAAGGATTTTACCACTGTAAAACACATCTTAATAAAAAAGGTATGAACCACAATGATTTCTGTACTCACTAGTTTTGCACTGACAAATGCGGCAACCATTTTGGTCCAGTCTGAAACTGTACATACAGTCTTTCTCAGTCAATGTGCAGTTCACCAAAATCTCACATGTGGGTGGACCTATTGTGATATATGTTGGTTCTAATAAATAAGAAAAAGAAATAAATACAAGTAATTATAATTGGTTAGAAATAACCATTCCCTTCTTGCAATATTTTTAATATATAAAGTTTTATCATATCAGGCAAAAACTTCTTTAAGATTAAGCTACAGCTGAGAGTACATATCAACAATTTAAGGTAAATATATTACAGGAATGTTGCAATTAGCATAAAAAACAAGCTTTATAAACCCATTAAATTCAGAATTTGGGTTTCTTTTAAATTTAGTATTAACATGTTAAAGGTACGGAAATGCAGTTAGGGAACATAAAGAACCTTAACTCTGCCCTATGGCAAACCACAGATACCCAATAATTATGATTAAGGCACTTTTTAGTGTTCCTAGTGCCAGCTCACACTAAACTGATTTTAACTTTCAGTTATGAAGAACAAAAAATGACTTATTCCTAATTTTTTCAAATACAGCCAATGCACACATTTTCAGTGAATTTAAAGTATGTAGGGACACTGCATTATTAAGATAATATGAGGGGAGGGGGAATATCTGATTCAAATTAATGGATCAACAGTACTTGTAAATTCTCAGAAAATTCATTCTGTAATCAGAGGATAAAATGTTGTATTTTTGGGGAAGATATGCTTTTTTTTTTATACAGAACAAAGATGTTTAAAATCCCTGTCTGAAGTGCAAAATAACTCAACAGTAATAATGAGGTTGCAACCAGCAACTCCAGAACTTTTTTCCATCTTTTAGCAATATTTAGTATTTAGATTGCATTTTAAAACAATGAATAGTTTTCACAACAGCCCAGATAGTAGTAAAGTATTTGTATCCCCAGTTTAAACTAGAGAAACTGATTTTATTTATTTATATAAACAAACCCCAATTATTAAACCAGTCTTGACCCTGTAAACCCTTATTTCATGCAGCAGTGCCATTGAAATCATAGGCAAAAGTTTGCCATCTTTTACTCTCCCTCCAGCATCCATTAGAAGGTTGCATCAAAAACACTTAGCAACTTTAACTACAGAATTAGACCTCTAGCCTGAAAAAACTTATGAACTAGGGTTACCATATTTTAATTTAAAAAAGGGAGGACACTCCACAGGGCCCCGGCCCTGCCCCAACTCTGCCCCTTCCTCGCCCCCGCCCCGCCCCTTCCCCAAAGTCCCTGCCCCAACTCTGCCCCCTCCCCTGAACGCTCCGCTCCCTGCTCCTCCCCCTCCCCTGCTTCCCGTGAATCAAATGTTCGTGGGAAGCTGGAAACAGGGAGGCAGCAGGTAGGCTGGGGCTGGGTACGGCCCAGTCCGGCCCCCCAAACCGAGCGGCTCCCTCCGGCAGCCGGCCGGCTCAGGCCAAGAGGCTCTGGCCCCAGCGTCTCCCGCCCGGCTCGGCTCGGGCCCTGGGGCGCCGGCCCCCGGCCGAGCACCACCAGCCCCTCCCTCCCTATTTTCTCGGACATGTCCGGCTTTTGGGGATTTCCTCCTGGATGGGGATTTGAGGCCCAAAAAGCCGGACATGTCCGGGAAAATCCGGACGTATGGTAACCCTATATGAACATGTTTAACTTTTTGCACCATGAGTAGCCCAGTGAATTCAAGGGAACTACTCACAGTGCATAAAGTTAGCCACGAGAGTCACTCTTTGCAGGAATGGGGTCTTAAACTACACTGCAGTTTCATCTCAGCAGATGAAACAGCATATAAAAATCAAAGCAAGCTGAAATTAAAGCAAAGTGAAAGTGGAAAGGAAAACACAGAAATATCACCTGTGTCTCAAAAACAAACAGCTCATAAAACAACTAGTGTTCTGTCTCATTCAGTTTAAAATATGTAGAACAGAAGTATTTACTTATATCCTCCCATTCTGCTTTCCAGAACTGTTCCTCCCAGTTTGGGAAGACAGACTCGTGCTTACAGGGCTCAAGCTAGTGCGCGAAAAACAACTGTATGGATGTTGTGGCTCCAGTGGCTCGCGATAGCCGCACAGGATTAAGCCAACCTTATCCAGTAGGCTTTACCTCAGGTGGTTAGCCCAAGTCTCCATTCGAATGGCAACATCCAGTCAGCTATTTTTAGTGCGCTAGCTCAAGTTCTGATAGCACAAGTCTGTCTACTCAGGCTGGGAGACCTCACTCCCAGATGCAGTAGGCATACTCTGAGTGTCTGTGGACCTCTTAAATTAAGAGCAGAACATAACAGCCCTAGGGGTCAGACCAAAGATCATCTAGCCCAGTAACTTGTCTTCCAACAGTGGCCAATGCCAGTTGCTCCAGAGGGAATGAACAGAACAGGGAATCATCAAAGTGATCCATCCTGTCGCCCATTCCCAGCTTCTGGCAAACAGTGGCTAGGGACACCATCCCTGCCCATCCTGGGTAACAGCCATTGATGGATCTATCCTCCATTAATTTAATCTAGATCTTTTTGAACCCTGTTATAATCTTGGCCTTCACAACATCCTCTGGCAAGGAGTTCCACAGGTTGACTGTGCATTGTGTGAAGAAATATTCCTTGTTTGTTTTAAACCTGCTGCCTATTAATTTCATTTGGTGACCCCTAGTTTGTGTTATGAGAAGGACTAAATAACACTTCCTTATTTACTTTCTCCACACCAGTTATGATTTTATAGACCTCTATCATATCCCCCCTTAGTCATCTCTTTTCCAAGATGAAAAGTCCCAATCTTATTAATCTCTCCTCATACAGCAGCTCTCCCATGCCCCTAATCATTTTTGTTGCCTTTTTCTGAACCTTTTCCAATTCCAATACATCTTTTTTGAGATGAAGGCAACAGCATCTGCACACAGTATTCAAGATGTGTGTGTACCATGCATTTCTACAGAGGCAATATGACACTTTCTGTCTTATTATCTATCCCTTTCTTAACAATTCCCAAAAAAAGATTCTTTTAGCTTTTTTGACTGCCACTGCACATTGAGTGGATGTTTTCAGAGAACTAGCCTCAATGACGCCAAGGTGTCTCTCTTAGTGGTAACAGTTAATTCATTTTATATGTATAGTTGGGATTATGTGTTCCAATGTGCACTACTTTGCATTTATCAACACTGAATTTCATCTGCCATTTTGTTGCTCAGTCACCCAGTTTTGTGAGATCCTTTTGTAGCTCTTCATAGTCTACTTTGGACTTAACTATATTGAGTAGTTTTGTATCAGCAAATTTTGCCACCTCACTGTATCCCTTTTCCAGATCATTTGTGAAGATGTTGAATACAGACCCCTGGGAGACACCACTATTTACCTCTCTCCATTCTGAAAACTGACCATTTATTCCTACCCTTTGTTTCCTATCTTTTAACCAGTTACCAATCCATGAGAGGACCTTTCCTCTTATCCCATGACAGTTTACTTTGCTTAAGAGCCTTTGGTGAGGGATCTTGTCAAAATATTTCTGAAAATATAAGTACATTATATCCACTGGATTCCCCTTGTCCACATACTTGTTGATCCCCCTCAAATAATTCTAATAGATGGGAAATCATGTCTTACCATTTATAAAAACCATGTTGACTCTTCCACAACTAATTATGTTCGTCATGTGTCTGACAAATTCTGTTCTTTACTATAGTTTCAACCAATTTGCCCGGTACTGAAGTCAGGCTTACCGGCTTGTAATTGTTCGAACCACCTCTGGAGCCCTTTTTGGCATCACATTAGCTATCCTCCAGTCATTTGGTACAAAAACTGATTTAAATGATAGGTTACAAATCACAGTTAGTAGTTCTGCAATTTCACATTTGACTTCCTTCAGAACTCTTGGGTAGTCCTGGTGACTTACTACTGTTAAATTTATCAATTTATTCCAAAACCACCTCTAATGACACCTCAATCTGGAACAGTTCCTCAGATATTTCACCTAAAAAGAATGTCTCAGGTTTGTGAATCTCCCTCACTTCCTCAACCGTGAAGACGGATGCAAAGAATTCATTTAGTTTCTCCGCAATGGCCTTATAGTCCTTGAGTGGTCCTTTAGCATTTCAATTGTCCAGTGGCCCCACTGGTTGTTTAGCAGGCTTCCTGCTTCTGATGTACTTAAAAAAAAAATTGCTATTACTTTCAGTCTTTAGCTTCAAATTCTTCAAATTCTTTTTTGGCCTTCCTAATTATATTTTTACACTTCATTTGCCAGAGTTTATGCTCCTTTCCATTTTCTTCACTAGGATTTAACTTCCACTTTTTAAAGGATGCCTTTTTGCCTCTGACTGCTTCTTTTACTTTGTTGTTTAGCCATGGTGGCACTTTTTTGGTTCTCTTACTATGTTTTTTAATTTGGGGTATACATTTAAGTTGAGACTATTACGGTGTCTTTAAAAAGTTTCCTTGCAGCTTGCAGGGATTTCACATTTGCCACTGTACCTTTTAATTTCTGTTTAACTAACTTCCTTATTTTTGTGTAGTTCCCGTTCTGAAAGTAAATATGACCGTGTTGGGCTGCTGTGGTGTTTTCTCTGCCTTAGGGATGTTAAATTTAATTATATTATGGTCACTGTTAGCAAGCAGTCCAGCTATATTCACGTCTTGGACCAGATACCATGCACCACTTAGGGACTAAATCAAGAATTGCCTCTCCTCCTGCGGGTTCCAGGACTAGCTGCTCCAAGAAGCAGTCATTTAAGGTGTCAAGAAACTTTCTCTCTGCATCCCACCCTGAGGTGACATGTACCCAGTCAATATGCAGATAGTTGAAATCCCCCATTATTATTGAGCTTTTTATTTTTATAGCCTCTCTAATCTCCCTGAGCATTTCAGTCACTATAACCATTCTGGTCAGATGGTTGGTAATATATCCCTACTGCTATATTCTTATTATCAGAGCATGGAATTACTATCCATAGAGATTCTACGGTACAGTTTGGTTCATTTAAGATTTTTACTTCATTTGATTCTATGCTTTCTTTCACATATAGTGCCACTCCCCACCAGCACAACCTGTTCTGTCCTTCCAATATATTTTGTATCCTGGTATTACTTGTCCCATTGATTATCCTCATTTCACCAAGTTTCTGTGATGCTTATTTTACCAATATCCTCATTTAAAATGAGGCACTCTAATTCACCCATCTTATTATTTAGACTTCTAGCATTTGTATACAAGTACTTTAAAAACTTATCACTTTTTAGCTGTCTGACATGACATGATGTAATTGAATGGGACTCTTTCATTTGACTATTTCTCCACAGATCCTACCCATATTTTATCATCCTCCATCCTCTCCTCCTTACTAAGACATAGAGAATCCCTGTTAATAGATCCTCACCTAAGGGATGTCTCGCTCTGAACTATGTGCTCCTCCACACCTGTATAAGCATGAATGGTGAAACTGCCAGAGCTTGCAATTTCTGCAAAACCAGTAACTATCATCCTAGAAATTTTCAAGCTTTGCTGGCACATCTTGTAAATTCAGAGAGAAAAATAGCTAGCATTCACTGAAATTACTCAAGTATTTTTATTATTATTATTGTATTAGCTCTAGAGCACTAATTGAGAATGGGGTATCATTGGGCTAGGGGCTGTGCAAACACACAGTAAGGGAAATTTCTTGACCCAAACAGGGTCTAGATCTAAATCGATCAGGTAGACAAGATTGGAAGAGAAAACCAAAGCAAAGAGTCATGGATTGACTTGTTTAAGGCCACATGCAGCAGGTCAGCAACAGGGTCAGGAACTGAACTCCACTCTCCTCATTCCCAGTCTAATGTCCTATTTTCTAGACCACAGACTTCTATTCACCATGCTTATACTAGTTGGAAGTTTTGAGAAGGCTTCTGTGGGAGGTACAATCTGCATAAAGTGCCTGAAATAGACTTATCTTGCATGAATTCTACAGCAGACAATCTCAGCTAGGTGTATGAAGAAACCTGTAAGCTTAGCTGGTGATCTCTCAGAAGCTACAATCTCTGTCAAGTGACTGAAGGATATTGTAAACTCATTTGTTGATCTCATGCAAGAATTAAGATTGATTGAAGGATCTTAATTTATGAATTTTCCATCTTTTAAGGGTATTTATAAATACAGTAATCTAATAATGTTATTGTAAATTAATGAGTATTTATTTAAAGCCTTAACGTTGTTCATCCGTTGTTGTTCTTGTCCAATATTTCATTTTGTGCCAAAAGAATGTTGTTTATGCTTTGTGTTGGATTCATCTCCTGCGTTTGTATAAACTCACAGCACAACAAAAGCAAATAAATGAAGTTGCTACACTGTGTAATGGTCCTGCAGAGAGCTGTCTGAGAACATTTCTATTATTGTTTAGAATACTGTACTGGGTTAGGAGTAGATCAGAAGTGTTACAGGGCCACACAGTGGTAACCCATTTTAGGGAATACACCTCTACCCCGATATAATGCGACCCAATATAACACAAATTTGGATATAATGTGGTAAAGCAGTGCTCCGGGGGGAGGGGGAGGGGCTGCACACTCCAGCGGATCAAAGCAAGTTCGATAAAACGTGGTTTCACCTATAACGTGGTAAGATTTTTTGGCTCCCAAGGACAGCGTTATATCGGGGTAGAGGTGTATTGGAAATTTTAGGAAGAGTGGCTGACAAGAGGGTAAGGCTATTTAAATAATAGAACATCACATTTACACAGAACTTGTCCTAACTTGAAGGTTGCAGGATAAATTTAGTTGCCACACACTACTGTTCTCAATTTGATCCTTTACACATACCATACCAATAGAAAAATCTTATTAATGTGAATGTGTTGTGCTAGAAGAACATCTATTGTTTCAGACTTTTATAAATGCCACAACTAATCAATACAACTGAAAGTAGGAATTCACTGAAAATTGTCATCATGGGAACTTTTGAATCAACAGTACCACCCGGACTTAAAAGAATGGACTGTGGACAGGGGAGGATTTCATGCGCTCCTTCTTTTGAATTTATCCCTAAAACACTTAAATTACACCTACATATTAAGTAAAATCTATAAAAAAAATCAATTGCTATACTTTGCATTTTGTAGCCCTTGAAAGCTACAATAAGTTTGCCTTCTGATTCTGTTGTCAACTGGTACATACTTTTGAAAAATTACCACTGCCACTCTGAAATGTTCAGCAGCACGTTATTTCTTATACATGACACAACAAAACCACTGCTACCCTAGTTAAAATGACTTCTGCTAATCCTTCATTTGTTGTGTTTTATTATTCTATTATCTCCCACTTTTGTGCCTGCCCTAAGCATCCCAAATATTTCCAGACAAGCTTACAAATCTGTTTTTCCCCCCCTCCTGTCCATAAAGGTAAGCCCTGAGATACAGTAATTTTATATGCATGCCTGATTCTCAATGAGCTGCAAACAGAGGACAAAAGAAATAATTTCACCCCCCACTCCCCCCACAAAAATGCAGCTAGAAAAAAGTATCAGCCCTTTTCACTTCACTAGACAAGACTCAACAAATAAAGCCAGCTTTGCTGCTGCCAGTCTTCTGGCTATTTGAATAGGCAAACAGTAGTTAAGCTTGAAAAAGCACATAAGGTCATGTGATCTGGGTTAGCCTTTCACTGGTGCACTTGGTAGAAACTGCAGAAGAAAGATCGAGTGCACAGATGAACAATGGGTGGGAAAACTGTGTAGTCTGTCTGTATATTTTAGAAGTGGAACTAAATGGTAGATGGAAGCAATGAAAAAGGGGGGATAGAAAAGAAAAAGAGGGAGTGGCTAGGGTGAAAAGAATTCCTCATAATATATGTTTCACTGCCACGAAATGCTCTAGTTAAGGTTACATCCACTATAACCTCTTGTTTTCACATGCTCATAACTGTCTGAAAAAATTCTCCTCTGAGGCTAAAACTTTCTATGCTTCATCTCAGCAGCTTTTGTTTTTTTTAATTTTAGAAAAATCTGTTAATCCATTTTTGATTTATGGGAGACTGACATACATTCTTCACTTTAAAAAAAACAGGTCACTTTTTGTACAGCAACTGAAAGAGAGTTTAGGAAAAAAAGCTCCAAACCGGGCATCTGGCTACCCTTTCATGAAGAATTTTTTGTTGTTGTTAGAGTACATTCACAAAAAATAAAAATAAAATAATTGGAAAAAAATACTTTGTGAACACTCAGTGAGTATGTCTTAAGATTTATGCAGCACCTAATTAAGTCCTCCTCCATCCCTCATCCCATGTGAAATCACTACAGAGTCTCCCTGCTCATCAAGACTAGCAACTCAGTAAGGACAGTGGCTGCTTCTCTCAGGCTGAAGGATGCTGTAAATATTTTCTTGAAACACATAGCAAAATTCACAACAGAAGATAAGAGTGGGTAGAAGAAAGTCAAGAGTTTGCAATTTTTTTTTTAAGTCAGTTTGCAAGTTTTTCTGCAAGTTCTACAAAGTCTAAGGCATTGTCTACCATGGAGATTTTAGCCATGGATGGTCAACAACCAAGGTAAAGGCACCAGTGTCAAACCCTAACGTACAGTCAAACTCTCTAAGCCATGATCTGCGCTGATCCAGCTCACCTCAGCTTGAAATCAGGGTGGGATGCAATAGTGCATATCATGTCTTATATTGTCTTTTCCTTTCTATGGGCTTGGCTACACTAGGGGTTTGCAACAGTGCAGCCATATCGATAGCTGACAACAAATAGCTGTAACAAGGGCAAACCACCAGTGCAGGAAAAAAAAAAATCATTTTTTTCCCTTAGGGAAAGATACTTTCATAAAATACCCAAGTGCTGCTGCCCTGCCCAGAAAACGGTCTCTTATCAAACAGCAGCAACAAACCTGTGAAATTAATTTATTTACTTAAGTAAGATATGAGCCTCATAGCCTACATTGGCCAATTACATGACAACATTATTAAAGAGGCAGATTTTTCCCACTTGAATAAAACCAAGGAAATTGAATGCAAAAAAATACATAAATCATACAACAGAATGACTTTTTTTCTATCCAGGTATAATTGTGTACCCTGCTGAATCATGAGGTCTGGGAAACAAATAAAGCAGAAGGTCAGAGTGGGTTCAGATGAAAATGAAAGACCGCTTTCAGCAAAATTTGAGTGAGACTGAAACACCCACTTCTCATTATGAAAACAAAATGAAAAGGAGATGAGTTTTTAAGGCCTGTGCGTTTATACACACACAGTGCAGGGGAAGCACAGAAACTAAGTGAGGGTAACAAAGAAAAGACAAAGCTTATTGATGATTGTTCACCCTCTGTAAAAGCACATCATGGTTCTATTAATTTCCATTCCTAACAGATACATTGTTCAAAACAAACAATTCACTAAATGTTTAACTTTACTTCCACTACTCTGGACCACAGTTTATGCAGTTCTTCAGTTAATCTTATTTTTAAAGCATAGAAGACCTCCTCAAAGGCTAATGATAAAATGCAAAGGCAAACCCTTTCTTCCTCAAGTGCTCTTAACTGTTCATAACTGTAACTTAGACTGGTAAACGAATCCACGCCAAAAGAAGAGGGAGCCAATGTAATCATATGCATTTATAGAATCCTAGAATATCAGGGTTGGAAGGGACTTCAGGAGGTCATCTAGTCCAACCCCTGCTCAAAGCAGGACCAATTCCCAACTAAATCATCCCAGACAGGGCTTTGTCAAGCCTGACCTTAAAAACCTCTAAGGAAGGAGATTCCACCACCTCCCTAGGTAACCCATTCCAGTGCTTCACCACCCTCCTAGTGAAAAAGTTTTTCCTAATATACAATCTAAATCTCCCCCACTGCAACTTGAGACCATTACTCCTTGTTCTGTCATCTGGTACCACTGAGAACAGTCTAGATCCATCTTCTTTGGAACCCCCTTTCAGGTAGTTGAAAGCAGCTATCAAATTCCCCCTCATTCTTCTCTTCTGCAGACTAAACAATCCGTTCCCTCAGCCTTTCCTCATAAGTCATGTGCTACAGCCCCCTAATCATTTTTTGTTGCCCTCTGCTGGACTCTTTCCAATTTTTCCACATCCTTCTTGTAGTGTGGGGCCCAAAACTGGACACACTACTCCAGATGAGGCCTCACCAATGTCGAATAGAGGGGAACGATCATGTCCCTCGATCTGCTGGCAATGCCCCTACTTATACAGCCCAAAATGCCATTAGCCTTCTTGGCAACAAGGGCACACTGTTGACTCATATCCAGCTTCTCGTCCACTGTAACCCGTAGGTCCTTTTCTGCAGAACTCCTTCCTAGCCATTCGGTCCCTAGTCTGTAACAGTGAATGGGATTCTTCCGTCCATTATTGCAATGCTGCATATACTACCAGAATGAGGCTGCACCAAAAGTTCATTAGATACAATTTAGGGAAGTTTCAAGAAAGAGAAGCAAAACTTCTGTCTACTCAGGGAAGTGAAATTCATGGCAAATGACTGCAATTTCTGATCATTTATATATTGCTGCTGACAAGCCCTATTGATTGCTTCCCTCACCCAAACACATACAGTAGTCTCCCTTGCCCCCCACTATAAATCTCTTGGTGGTTTATTGTTTCTCCTGGCTGCTCTGATAGTTTGAGGCAGGGGAATGAAAAATCTTGTCAAAGTTAGTGTTCCACAGATCTACAACTGACAGAGCACCTCTTTTGGCTTCCAGCATAAACTACTATACAGTTTTCCTAACAATTGATGTAATTCAACCGACATATTTCTTATGCAGTTACCTTATAATTTTTCAATTGCTTACAGTTCTAAACAGATGTTCCATGTGAGCAGATAACTACTTTCGTTTCCTTAAGGATAACTACTACTGAACGACAGCTCATGTGCACACTTTCACCTGCTATTAGCAAGGAGGCTGCAACACTCTTCCAACTCAGCTTGAAAATCTCAAGGGTTTTGAGCATCTTGAATCAAGCTAAGCAACTACTCCCATCAAGTGGCTCACCTTCTTTTTCCAATAAGGTGGCACACTGAAACCCGAGATCCGATTCAAATGATGGCTTCCAACTGATACATTTTTTTTTAAATAAACAGAAGTCAAAAATGGTGCAAATTTCAAAACAGTTGTTATGGATCTGCTCAAAGCAGCAACCAGTTTTCCAGCCCCTTTGCCCTTCTTTGGTGCCTTTTACATCATACACCAGAAAGGAGCATCTAGCCCAAGATTTCTTTATTTTATAAAAAACATATATAACTGAAAAATACACTGCAGAAACCCTCTGGACTTGCTAATTTCATATCACAGGCCTTATCTTGCTACTTCCATTTATAGATATGCTTACATTAAGTAAATCTGTAAATTATACCCTTAGGGTTTGTCAATATGGTGATTTAGCACCTGGCAAACTGGGGTGTAAATCTACAGCACACCTGCCTGCCATGCACTATGTGGCCATTTGGACCCTGCTACCATGCACTAAAAGTTCTGTAGTGCACTCTGACCAAATAGCAGCAGATCAAAATATACCACAGAATTGTTCCCTGGGTTATACTTGGTAGGTGTAGGATAATGCCTGCATACCCTCTTTTAACGTTTGTAACTGGAGTTTGTTGTTGTTTTCAAGACCTGAAATAAATGATATTACTACAACTGAAATGTTGCATCAGGTACTGTGAATATGGAATATTGTCTGTGTTAGTGTAATGCAAAGTAATTAGGAGTAAGTAAGTTATGACTAACTCGCAAACTCAGATTTTATCAATACAATATAGCAATATTTTGTAAAGATATTCTTTAACAGTGAGTCCTTATAAGATCTTTCATAAAGGAAAGGCTGCCATTTTTTACCAAAATAGTAGTCAGAAGTTTGAAATATTGAATAGATTTCAAGCACTTATCTCTTTATTTTGAAAGTCTGCCACAGTATGGAACTAGAAAGGTAATTTTACACTGATTCCCTTGATGAGTTCATCACTATATTTCTGTTACCAGTATTTTTAACAATGGTTGACAATTTACAAACAAACTTTAGGCTGTACTGTGAGAAGTAATTTCAATAGGCTGAAGAGATCAATGGAAGATATTACTGCACTCAGTAATGCATATATAAAATAAAATATACCCTTGAAGTTAACATGTTTACAATGATAAAGAATTATGTGAAGAACAATTCTATACTGATGAGAAATCCAGATATATGTCCTTGGGATTCCTTGAGAAAGTGTTAACCATGTACAGAGATAATTCAATAGAAAGATTTATGCTTCGTCTCAGGCCCCTAAAACTTGTAAGTAATGAAATATAAAATAAATTCTATTTTTGAGGGCAGAAAGTATCTATTAAGGAATGGAGAAATAGAATTAAGTATTTTAATGTAGCTACGAAGAGAGTCCTCTAGCCTGAGTTAGACAGAATGTCCCTGTGTTTGGTAAAGCAAAATAACTCTTCCTTCTGCACCTTTCCAATGTGATCTATGTCTCTAGTCTAGAAGGCCTAATGAATTTTACTTTAAGAAAACCAGCACTGAAGAGACCGACAGAGATGAAAACTCAATCTATTTTAGTATTTATTACCAAGGTTATTGCAATATACTTCATACACACACGTAAATAGTAGACTAAAATACAAATTTGTTATGTAGCACCTAATCTGACAAATAGCCCAGATTTGCCCCAAAGGGTGTGCTGTTTAAAAATCTTGCATTAGCTTCTACATACTTGTTCGAATGTTGTCTGCCGTCCAAAAAACTTTAAATGCTGCCTCCTAAGCAGCACAGTGTGTGTTTACTTAAGCTTCCTGGAAAAACATTCATATAATTCCAAGAGTGACTAAATGTTTTCCATCCTCATAGTTAGCATTCCAGACCTCTACACCCCCCACCCCCATCCCTGAGTTCATTACATGGAAAATACCAGCCCCAAATTTGAAGCAACAGAATTTCCTTCCTGGTGCCAACATGCCTAATACAGAATTAGCAAGCCTTACAGTTAATGATAATTTTTCATCATTTAACTATCTCGTTTAATTCAACTTCAAGTAAGTAACTATTTATAAGTTTTTACAAGGTATTAAAAACAAGCGGTTATGGGGGATTATTTTTGGTCGTCACTGCATGTACAAAGATAAATAGAGCAGAACTAAGAAACTATGTACACTAAATATTACAAAGCATGCTCTAACTAGGGTTGGAAGAAATCATTTATTTCAGATTTGATGCCAAATTTTAATTACTTAAAATAATTTGGTATCCAAATAACTACTTTTATTCATTTATCCAAAGAACATTATTCTGATTGTTACCACCTGAAAAAAGCTATCCCCTGCTTCTGTACTACTGAAAACAAAGAGCTTCCTTCAGACCAACATGTCATAATCAAAGTACTTCGTTCCTGAGCTGCTACACCAATACTCAAGCAGCTTCCTGTTCAAATTTAACTTAATACAAATAGGAATTTGTTTTCACAATTTTTTGACTGGAGTGATACTGACAAATATTGATCTTTATCAACTGAAATCAAATCCGATTAAGCCTATTTGTAATGGCCAATTCAATAGATATGGGATATTCTGACAAGGCAGATGAGACCATCATCATTACTGGAAGGTGTTAAGGCATCTTAGAGTAACTAGGCTGGTCTACACAGGGGGGGGGGGGAGGGGATCGATCCAAGATACACAACTTCAGCTACGCGAAAGCTTATGCTCCAATACCTCTGTTAGTCTTAAAGGCGCCACAGGACCCTCTGTTGCTTTTTACAGATTCAGACTAACACGGCTACCCCTCTGATACTTGATAATACATGCATTCAGAACTCTCTCCCACAATGCATCCTGAATCTCAGAGTTAAAGAAAGGTTACACCTTAGTAGTACAATCTTCCTGATTCTTCATGAAATTGGGCAAAGGTTTCACTGGCACTGGGTACCTTATACTCTGGGGTGTAGGGTTCAAATATTCTCCTGGATGAGCTGGGAACAGGCATTAGCTCAAAGTGGCAGTCAGGCAAACCCAACTTAACTTGACTCTCTTACAGAATTGTGTTTGCATTCTCTTGATTCACTTTGAAGAAAGGAGATTTAGGACAAACTAGCTGTTAACTGAACTGGTACAGGGCCAAATAAATTCACACGGCCAAATTCTCTGCTAGTGTAAACTGGCACAGCACTATTGACTTCAATAGGGCTGCATCAATTTACAGCAACAGAGAACTTCTTCCAGTCTTCCATGATTGAATTGTGCCCATTTTTACCTAATGAAGTATTGGATGTGCTAAGATAATTGAACCCAACTGCTCTTCAGCTGGGTTTCTGGAGCCCATTATTGATGGCAATCGTTCAAGTTTCCCTTTATGAAGACAGGATGCGTGCCAGGCACACTTCAAAAGGAAGTGGTGAAGGCTCTGCTTATGAAAACCTCTTGTAACAGTAACTTTTCAAATTAACGTACAGTCTCTCATTTGCAATTCTGAAAGAAGGTTATTGGTAAGTTTATGTTGGAACAACTTAGTTTTCTGGAACTCAAATACCTGGTTTCATATATGGGTTTAAGGTTGGAGAGCAGATTAGTTACGTTGACAATTTCTTGATGACAGATACAAGTCAACTGTACTTGCTGATTGTTAGCTTTATCAGCAGCCTTCAGTCCATTCACCATGATATTTTGTGACTTGCCTGCAAGAGTTCTCTTCGGTGCTTTTATTTTTCTCTAAGACGAGGTTACCAAAGGTTGGTAATGAGACTCTGGTCAGCAATGCTACCAAACACCTCTTTTCTTCTAATCCAGATACTGCATTTTCTGTATTCTCCCAATGTCTGACCAATGTAGGGAAATGCATAGGAGCTAATAGGCTTAGTTTCAATAACAGTAACATGGAAATAATGCTGACCTGGTATGGGGAAAATGTTTAGGGATAGGTGCACAGTCTATAGGAGGTATATGTCTAATCTTTACCAGTATGGAATCCCTGGAGTCATTAGTGGTACATCCTGCCTTTTCCCATCTATTTCACCACAGTAATCCATGCCTTTTTAACCTCAAGACAAAATTACATAATGCAGTCTACTTGGAACTACCTTAAGTAAAGCAACAGGAATATTTGGCTAATGCAGTATACAGCCACCCATCTATGTGGGACAAGCCACTACATAATCCATCGTCTGCAACAGTGGGGGAGCATACTCAGAAGTGGGTTTTACACATTAGTGAGGAACAATTCGTTGAAAATCATTCTTCAGGTAGAACAAAAATCTCTTTTCTACAGCATTCCTCAACACCAGTGTAGTATCAGAGACTATAAAGTACACTCTTTTAACCAAAGGATAGCTTAACTGTACTATGATATATAGAACTCTTTCTGAACAATAGCTCAGATGGCGACTGTGCATGAAGGTACTGATTCTGATCTCACACTGGTATAAATTCAAGTTCAATGGTGTAATCAAAACCAAAACCACCCCAAAACCTAAACGTCAGTGGTGTAAAACCCAGAGTATAGTATACAGTAAAAATATGAACTCCAGGTTGCCGCTCTATATAAAAATCATTAGCTGAGGCTTCATTTTCAAGCTTCATGAGGTTTTCAACACTGTTGTGGAGTGAACCCTAATGCCTTCTTGGATGGGAAAGTCCTTACATTTCTTAAGCCTCTTTAGTGGAATGCACTCTCCATATTATTATGGATGACAGCCAATTCTTTCAAGGCTGCTCTGAAAAAAATCAAAAACTCTCTCTCTAAAATCAGCAGAACTGTATAAATAAACTAGTAGTTTTAGTATCTAGACCAGATGTGGGCAAACTACGGCCTGCGCGGGACCGTCCTGCCCGGCCCATGAGCTCCTGGCCGAGGAGCCTAGTCCCTGGCCCGCTGTCCCCTCTCCCCCGCAGCCGTATGGGCTGCACTCTGGCCTGCCGCTCCCGCTGGGCAGCGTGGGGAGTGCTGCTAGCTTTGGCCCAGTGTCACGGCTGTGAGCTCCTGCTGCTGGTAAGGGGGTGGAGGGGCTGGGTAAGGGAGCGGGGAGTCATGGGGCGTAGTCAGGGAGGAGGGGGCGGTTGGATGGGGCGGAGGTTCTGGGGGGGGCGGTCAGGGAAAGGGGAACAGGGAGGGTCGTGAGTGAGAGTCCCAGGGGGCCTGTCAGGGGGCGAGGATGTGGATAGGGGTCGGGAGGACAGTCAGGGAGCAGGGGTTTGGATAAGGGGGTGGGATCCCAGGGGAGCAGTTAGGGGTGGGGGGTCCCAGGAGGGGTTGGTCAGGGGATGAGGAGCAGAGGGCGGTTGGATGGGGATGGGAGTCCCGGGGAGGCTGTCAGTGGGTGCGGGTCTGGATAGGGGTTGGGGCAGTCAGGGGACAAGGAGCAGGGGGGTTGGAGGTTCTGAGGGCGGCAGTGGCCAGGCTGTTTGGGGAGGCACAGCCTTCCCTACCTAACCCTCCATACAGTTGCACAACCCCAACGTGGCCCTCGGGCCAAAAAGTTTGCCCACCCCTGATTTAGACAGTGAAACTCCAGTTCATTCTGCAATTCTGAATTTGGACAGGCTAAAGATAGTATTATTTCCTGATTGCTATGAAAATGTGCCTTCACTTTAACAATGAACTTATACCCGGCAGGTTGAAGAATACTGCCCTTATGAAGAACCTGAAAGGCAAGTTCCTGAAGTTTCCAGAAGCTCACACTACCAATGATCTGAACATATTTCAATCAGAAAAGCAGGCTTAACTTAGGAAGAATGTAATTATTTACTGGTTTGAACAAGAATTAATCAAGCCAGATTATAGCCTCAGAATCTGTTTCCAGGGTGATTGGATTTTTTTTGTTTTCAGAAATTTCAGTATTTTCCCATTAACACACCCTAGTATTCAACTTCTTATGGACATAGCCACGTAGACCTATAGACCTCGGTCCAAACCCTCTTTCAAGAAATGTAGCTCTTGTTGAACAGAGCTTTTTCCAGTCTGCTCCCCTTTTACGCAGCACCATTTAGCAAATGTTGCTTAGTTACATAAATATGCGTGTGGTAAGCTTATGTGTCCATTACTTTTATTTATTTAAACTTTATTTTCAATTTATTAAAATGCACCTGTCAAAAGGCACATATGCATTATTATCAAATACAACAAAACAGTTAAGTAAAAAATCCCAAACAATTGATTTAGGCAGACTGTGTGGCCACACTATGCAGCACTGCCTGTTCCTCAGTCTATAAGCTAAAGATGCAGGGAACTACCATGTCTCTTCCCATACCCTAAATCAAATGTATAATCTGCATTGTCTTTGCTATACTGGAGTCCTGTCTTTATCATGAAGGATACCACAGTCTCCTTTATGACCTGGTGAGGACCAGAATTAATATGAGTGAGAGAGCGATAGAGAAGGAGGGGGGGGGGGGGGGAGAGAATTGTTTGGGAATATTTTAGTCTGTGATTGCAACCCAGTCAAAGCTGCAGGTACATTTTTGTAAAAATGAAATTTCTCATGATAATACAATATCTACATGTCCTATCACAGCCAAAAGACAATATTATATCCACAAACCAAATCACAAAATGACAGAAATTAGAGATGGAAAATTACCAGTTATCTAGACCATTCTTCTCCCAATGTAAGTGAGACCGTTTCCTTCAGAAGATTTTTTTTGTGCTTCCTGTATTCAAAAAGTCTACCTGTCCCAAACATCTCACCAAGAGAATTAGCCAACCAAGGACACTGACCCAAATTTTACAATACTTGCTGGAGAGCAAATGGACTTTTCTACTTTCTGTTCTGAAAACCTAAATACCAACATTCTTACACTGTGTCTGTCAAATTCTGGAGTTATTGAAAACTTTGATTCAAGAGAGAAATTCCAGAGATTATTCCATTGCTAAAAATCCTAACAGTTGTCAGATCATTGACAATTCACCTCAGTTCTGATGTGCCAAAGAAACACATCTAAGCCATGAAATCTATCAGAGTGATTCAGCCACATAGGCCTAGGAGAGCTATATTATGTTTTGTCCATGAAATCCCTATATCAAGCTCCAAGTTAAACAACAAAAATGCCAAAGATGCCACACATGGCTTTACTGAAGAATTCCAGACAAGAAATTCCAACAACAGAGATGGTGAAATAAAGCCAGAAAACTGAGTCAATTATCCAGCAACCTGCTGACCTCATACACATTAACACTATCCAGCTACTCGAGTAAAGATTTGTTCCATCAATATTTGTATAGCCTTTGAGATAGGCATAGGTGTGAATATTTGGAAAGATGCACTTCAGTATTCAATTTTAAATATATTACCAATTATTTTACTGCACCTAAGAGTGTGCCAGGCAACTCACAATACAAACGAAAATACACAAGCTACGCGCCAAAGAGTTTACAAACCAATTTCAGACTTGACTCAACAAAGCGGAGAAAGGTCACAAAACCATAGAGAGTTCTGAGAGAAAAGGAAGGCTGAAGAACATAAGTAAGATTACACAGTTAATCAGCAACTGTTAGCGTTCATGGAGGAATACAGAAGAGGGATGGGTTTAGGGTTTATTTTAAAACGTTAATTATAACAAAATGAATAACTTCCTTAGTTGGATAACTTCTTGCAGGCAGCATAGAAAATATGAATTTTAAGGAGGGATTTGATTGAGAAGAGGGTAATGGCTTTGAGAATCAGTTAAAGAAGGGCATTTGATTCTCAAGATGCTACATGGAATCAAGTGCGGGCATGTTTGTGGGAGAAAAGGACAAATGGGTTATCAAGGCTGGCATCAGTTGAAGAACGTAGTGGGAGTTAAAGAAAATAATATATTACTTGTACTCCTTCTGGATGTTTACAAATCTCTGGAACTTGATTCCTATAAACCCATATTTCTTAAGGCAAATATATTGGTCTACATTCAGGTCTGGAGTTTAAGACAAAACCTTCTTTAGTATCAGAATATGAAAAAAATAACCTAAACTTTTTTCTTTATAAATAATGAAAAAGCTTTTCTTTTTCCCATAGGTGGATAACTCCACAACAGCCAAATACACCAGTGAAACTTGTCAAAAATATTTCTTTAAAAATATTTTTTGAATGAAAGATACCAGTAATTAAAACATGAATTTAGAATGCCAGTGTTATCTCAACTTTATCTTTACAAAGAATCAGGTATAAGTGTGCAGGAATCTAACATAATTGAACTGAAAAGGACTTGTTAGTTAGTTTCATCTCCTACAACTCATTCTGCCATCCAAAAGGGGCAACATAGTAGCGAAAAAATCTTTAATGTTTTTCACCTCTATAGCTAGTTTTTGAAATGTTACCTCTGCCAACAGATAGCATCTGAAATCTACAAATAGGTTCTCCCAATCCAATACTGATTACTGGAAAGCATTCCTGATTTCTCTAGCATGCAAATAGAAGTTGGATCAGAAAAAATAGGACTAAAGATACTATATTAAAATACATACTTTTAAAATAATGCCATACATCTTAATTCCCTCACTTATTTTTACAGATCTGATGCCTATTTTCCAGTGGAACATAACATAAGTGAGAACTGGTCCATCAGTTCTGAAACATGATTGACAAAATTAAGGACAGAAATTGCTCCACAGGAATTTGTGTCCCCCCTTCACAGTGGAAGAATAGAGGACTAACAGAATATGAAAATCACTATTTGCTGAAATTTATCTCTTTCAAAAAAAGTGAAGTAAGGAATCTATACTAGAAGGAACAGAACATTTTTCTTAAGTAGCAGATAAATTACTATATAGTAAAAAGAAGAAATCATATGTAGTGTACTCATTTGGGATGACTACAGTAACACAGCTTGCTCATGTCAGAATTACTATACATGGTAATTCTAAGTGCAATTGAAAAAGAACATTTATTTTCACTGTGGTGTAATCTCCTGGGGTCAAATGATGCAGTGACAATATTTTTGGACTGCAATTCAATAAAACACTTTTGAACTCCTTGCCCATAGCTTAATCATAAGTTTGCAATGTAATATGACAGCAAAAATGATTAGTGGCATTTTGGGCTGCATATGCAAAAGACATTGCATTCATTAAATCATATCGTAGAATGTCAGGGTTGGAAGGGACCTCAGGAGGTCATCTAGTCCAACCCCCTGCTCAAAGCAGGACCAATCCCCAGACAGATTTTTGCCCCAGATTCCTAAATGGCCCCCTCAAGGATTGAACTCACAACCTTGGGTTTAGCAGGCCAATGCTCAAACCACATTATTGAATGGAAGTAAAATTTATTCTCTGTGTGCATCTCTGGCACAAGTGCACTTGAAAAATTTTATTGCTTCTGTAATTCTCCATTTGAGGAAATCGTGGGCCGTACCTCATGAGCCACAGACTCATTAGTAGTATTAAAAGCACTTAAGCAGTAGATTTGTCAGCCACTCCACCAGAACATTACAAAGCAAGGAGTATAAAATACCACACCTCATAACCTTATCCCTATTCCATTCTGCTGCATTGAGACCCAATTCCAATATTCTCTGCAGAAGAAGGGAGGGGTAAGGTAGATCTGAAGAGGCAATATATTCAGAGAACTCCAGCTACTGATAAATAAGCATACTTCATTACATTGCCTCTGAAGATCACCACTAGAGTGGGAAGTAGCAGTAAATAGCACTAGAAAATACTAGTAAGCAGCAATAACCCTCAAGAGAATGGAAGATCTTTAAAAGAGAAGGAAGCACTGATCTCTACAACCTCTCTGGCCTGAGAATCAACATGTCAGCTGCTGAGATGATACAGCAGAAACAGAAAGCACAGCACAAGTCTATATACCGGTAATCATAAATCAGAAAGGTCTATATACCGGTAATCATAAATCAAAACAAGGAAAAAAAGAACAATAAAAACCACCCTCAGCGTGAAGGACTGAATCAGTTCTTAAAGCCTGGCTATGCAGCTCCAATTTCCCAGGGGCATTCTTCCATCCCTTCATTTTAGCATGAGCACCAATAGAAGGGAATGGGAAAGTGAAGCGTGAGTCAACCCCTTGTATACCGAGGACCGGGTAGAACACTTGTACCATTCTCAAACAAGAGAACCTAACTTTGTACAAGTATCAACTGAACTCCAAGTAGAATCTCTGCAAAGTTCTGATATGGAGATCTTACACATCAAACAGATGCCACAGTTTACATGTAGTACAATGGGTTCTAAGTCTTAATGGAACAAAAAGTCTTCCAACCTGTACATTTGATCCATTTAGATTTTTGAATGGAATAGCTTGACCTTTGTATGCTTCTCTAATCCCACAAAGAACCTTGAGTTCTAAAAGGTTTCATCAATCTAGTTAACAACTAATACTTTTTCTTGCACACATTTCCCATTACAAGTTGCCTATAATTTTACCAAACTAACTGTTCGGGCTACAACAAATAGCCAGATAAAGCAAGAATACAGATGCTTGGGGAGAGAAACTGAGTCTGGAAGCCAGTTCTGTGAGCCAATGGAGGACAAGGAAGAGAAAGACTGATTGGGGAGTTGTTTCTGGCGTTAAACACACCAAGATAGCTGGCAGAATGTTCTCAGTGGAGTATGCAGACCCCTAGAATCTGGTCCCTCTAAGAGTCAATTAGAACCAAGCGCAAGTTTCTAAACATAGTGAAAGACTTATTTGTTGGTCAAGTCTTTAATTCTTAACACTGATTAACTACAGGGAGCAGGTGTTCTGTTATTAAATCTTTAATTATGCATAATTTATTTCTTTGCGAATGGCTGTTTTTACTAATGTAAGGTGCCTAGGTGGTGCTTCCAGACAGATAAGTTCCTTATACAGAACCAACCAATAAATTCTTCCACTGTGAGATCAGCAATTTCCTCATCATGGATCAAGTTCTAATTATATGTGAGTATGGTCAATGCAACTGACTGTACAAATCCTACATAGACCAGGAAAGAGTATATGGGCAGCAGTTGCTTGGTTATGAGGGAGGAGCTAAATGTGGAGACCCCAGCTGAGTTGGTGTCTGTCTGGATGGGACAGCAGACTTTCAGCTCTCACAGCAGGAAAGAAGATGGATGGGGGCCAGGAACCAAGGAAGACTCCTGCATATCAAAGTTTCCCCAATGGAAGGCAGGCTCAACAGAAGATGATTGCCTTGTTTGGCTGTCAATGACTGACTTAGGTTTGTATGACTGAGGCTCCTACGCACTTCAATGACAATAAAAATAATAAAAGACTTTTACTATGATAGATCAGCCTATTGGATGAATTTGAGAAAAATCATTTGACGAGAAAACAGAAGTGAATGTCCCTGGTGATGAAATATCAGCTGAATGAAAGAGATGAGTTGTGAAGGAACAATGTAGACAGAAGCTGATCCCACTGAGTCATAGGCTTGAAAGATTTTAAGCATGAAGCCATCAGTATCAAGAGAACAGACTCTTCCTGAGAGACCCTAAGAGAGTCTTTCATGAGATCAACATTAAAGCAAAACGTAAAAAAAACAGAAAGCCAATAAATAATGTGGAAGAGTTTCTGCGCTACTAGAAGGAAATCTGGTATGAGGATGTACAAAATAATCATACAGTGAACTGGATTAAAAACATGAGTGAACAGTTTAAAAATCAAACAATAGAGGAATACACAGAAATATTCAAGAAAGAAATATATGAGGTACTGAGAGGAATGAAAAATTGGAAAGTACCCGGACTAGATGGGGTTTGTGGATTCCAGCTGAAATACTTAACTCCTCTCCATGATTGTTTCCTTGAACAATTTAATAAATCTTTGAAGAACAGATATTTGAAGAACAGATGTCCAAGACGGATGATGACAAGGAGAACCATCCTCAAACCAAAAGGTTGCAGTGATACTATGAATTATAGTCCAATCACATGTTTAATCAACATGTGAAAACTTCTAACAACATTTCTGGCAAAGAAGATCCAAATAGTACTAGCTTGCAAAGCACTACTGCCTCCTGAGCAAAAAGGCTGCACAGTAAACACAAAAGGGACAAAAAAATCATTTCAGGCTGAATAGCAAGATCACAGAAGATGCAAAATAAAATTAAAAAAAAAACACATGTAGAGAGATGGTATAGACAGGCTACCAAAAAGCATACGATAGCATCCCTACATTCGTGGATCTTTAAGACACTGAAAATGCAAAAGGTTCATGCAAAGATCATTTCCTTTCTATAGCAGCCTATGGTTAACTGGAACACTCAACTCTACCTGGAAGGGATGCTCATTGATGAGGTCAAAATTAAGAGAAGAATGTTTAAAAGGATTCCTTACCAGTGCTGTGTGTGGTAGTAATGCTGTTGCAGACATGGATGCTCTGTGAGATAACCACAATTTATATCAGCAAAGAGAAAAGACAGCTAACCATTTGTTATAAATGGATTTATACTGAAACTATACGGACAGCCACAAAAGGAGGTATAGAGACTGATGACGTGTAGAAACATTTGGCGAAGATATAAAGCTATGGGTTGGCATGGCTAAATATGCACCAGCATCTGTAAAGAGGGTCAAGTGTATACAATCAGATGGCATAAAAGTTACTCTCCAAGATCTCTCTCAGCATGGCACCTTCAAATACCTTGGTCTCAGGGAAATGTCAGAGTGATAACATGAGGGTCAAAGAAGTGAGAAAAGAATATTACAGGCAAATAAGAACTATCTGGAAAAAAACACAACCTGAAGAATTTGATCCAAGCCACTTCTATGCAGGTGATACCAGTTGTACAGTAAACTGCCAGAGTGATCAAGTGGCAGCAAGAGGAGAAGATAAAATTTGACACCCAAACAAGAAAGCTCTTGGAAATGCATAGAGTAATTAATGTCAATCAAAACATGGACATGATGTATGTTCTACAATGTGATGGATGAAACGGTCTGCTATTTGTGGAGGAAGCAATTTACAATGAAGACTAACATCAAAATACACATGGAATTAGCCAGAGTAAAGGATCATCTGGTTGTAATAACAATTGACAGACAAGCATGCATCTCAGCCCGAGAAAGCATAAAAGAAAGGAGAAAGCAAATTGCCAGAGAAAAGACTTGGAAAGCTTTACTCAGAAATCAAAGCACAGACAGTGATGGAGACACACCAGACCCATTAGCGATAGAAGATTAACAAACTCATGGCTTGTAGAAGAATAGCTCAAAAGAGAGACAATGAGACTCATTATGAACACACAAGAGCAATCCTTAAGGCTTAATTACACTTGAAACAAAACTGACCTACAGAACTGCTCCCTGAACTGCAGAATATGTTCCAGAAAGGAAGAAACAGGGAAGCATGTGTTAAGCACTTGCAGGAGCCTGGCTGGCAGAGCATATCTGAAGAGACACAAAAAGTTTGCCAAGTGTCTGCACTGGAGCTCTGCATCAAGTGCAGATGTAAATGAACCATGCAGTATTACAACCACCTGTGGAAAGCACTCTAAAGAATGAAGAAGTGATGATTTTATGGGATCTTGCAATTGTCATAGACTGAATGGTGTAGGCAAGCAGGCCGGACATAATTATTGTAGAAAAGATGACAAATAAGACTATGTTTACTAATATTGCTACACCATCAGACAAAAAAAAAAAGATAAGACAGCAAAGTATGAAGAACTATGCCACAAAATGGAACAATTATGGAAAACTAGAATAAAGATGATCCCTGTGATTTCTGGAGCATTCGGAGAGATCCCGAAGGATCTGAATGAGCACCTCAAGAACATGTTAGGAGTGCAAGGTATCACAATGACCTCCAGAAGAGCGCACTCTTAGGCACTACAAAAATTTTAATGAGAGTCAAGACAACAAGTGCACCTGAGCACCTACAACGCAGGAATTCTGTGGAAGGTTTAATAAACTCCTGACAACACAAACCTACAGAGTCAGTTCATGGTCAGGATTTATTGGTGAGTCACAGTGATAAAACTTTTAAATGGTAGCTTTTCCCTTTTTAAGCTTAAAGATCTTGTATGTTGTGAAGGCTTTATGTTTAAAAAAAAAACCCAAACTTCCCCAGGATGCAGTAGTGAGGGATGATAATTAAAGGCAGTGTGTCCAAACCAGCCCTAATTTTGGATTCTTGATCTGAGACTCTGAAGAAGTAGGAAAGGTGAATAGTGAGTGTGAATTTGCAGAGGCTGCAGTCCCAAAGAACAACAGTTGCTGGTAAGTAACCTCTCTCCTCTTCAAGTGGCCTCTGCATATTCCCACTTGGAGGAGATTTGCAAACAGTACACCTTATGAAGGTTGGCTAAGGAGCACTAGGTGAACAAGGGCTGCAAAGGTGCCATAATAAACATCAGCTCTGGCTGGCAGCTAAAGAGAGTATTAGGAGCAAGTGCAATTTTACTCCAGATCAGACCTCCATGAAAAACAAATATTTGCTCCAAGCACCTAGAGAGCTTCAATTCTCAGCTTTGCAAATTCTTCAAAAAAAGGTAATATGCAGGTGTGTAGTGGATACTAACTTTGTATCAGTTGAATACCATCTGGTATCTCCAGGAGAATGAATACCCAGCGAGCTATAACAAGCCTGTAAAAAAGACTTGGGGAGATACAGACTATAAATGGGGATAAGGACGTCAACCAAACCACATTTTCCATATGGAGGATTGGCAATTTGGCCTGTATCTGACAATCTGGACTGTAGCTATAGCCATGAGGAATTACCTCCTCACACGTTTATGGTACAGATTATCATCTGACCAATAACAGACTAGAGATCCCCAGAGCTTTTTGAAACAAGGCTCCAACCCCAAAACAAAAAAGAGATACATGTTCCAGGGGGAATTACCCTGGGGAAACTAAATGAGTACCGTATATACTCATTCATAAGCCGAATATTTTTGGTAAAAAAGTGATGCATCAAAGAGCGGGGGTCGGCTTATAAATGGGTCTACACCAAAATTTGATGTTTTTAAACTCTATGGAATCATTGAATATCTAATACAGGGATCGGCAACCTTTGGCATGCGGCTCGCCAAGATAAGCACCCTGGCGGGCCGGGCCGGTTTGTTTACCTGCCACGTCCGCAGGTTCGGCCAATCACGGCTCCCACTGGCCGCGGTTCGCCGCTCCAGGCCAATGGGGACAGCAGGAAGCAGCGGCCAGCACATCCCTCAGCCCGCGCCGCTTCCCGCCGCCCCCATTGGCCGAACCTGCAGACGCGGCAGGTAAACAAACCTGCACTTCCTGCAGTTCCCATTGGCTGGGAACGGCGAACTGCGGCCACAGGGAGCTGAGGGGCTCCATGCCTGCAGACACTCCAAGAAAACAAAACGTCCCGACCCACCAGCGGCTCACCCTGACAGGCCGGGAGCCAAAGTTTTCCAACCCATAAAATATAGGGTCGGCTTATGAAAGGGTCACACAGTTTTTGCTATTTTTACCTATCCATTTTGGGGGATCGGCTTATAAATGAACAGGCTAATGAACGAGTATATACGGTATGTCCATTTTATGGTATTCCCAGTACAACAAAGTGCATTGTTAATAAAAATTCTAATTTCCGTTGGTGTGGCCACCAAGGCAAAGCAACTACCTGAAGCAATTCGAGCAGCACATGGATTAACACTTCTATAAATTAAAGGTACTACAAGATAAATGAGGACTGTTGTCCCCCAACATATGAGGATGAAAGCTGCAATCACAACCTATGCAGCCTGTCAGAATTCAAACAGTACTTACAGCAACAGTAAGAGCAAGAGAGGTTTTACTGGTTAAAAGCTATTGCTTTAAAATAGCAGCCACTAAACTTGCAAAGAATATACCCAGAAGTCAGGGTAAGAACCCAGACTCAGGTTTGTGCTTTTAACCTAATGTGAAGACAAATATCCAGCCAACTGGAAAGCAAAGTTAATAGACCTATGATATTTGAAGACAGAACTGCCAAGATCTGATTAGGGCTACTGGCGTCATCTTGGTTCCATCCTCACATACCTGGAGATGGATCTCCTGAACAAAGTGAATCAGAGGGAATATGAAGAAGAGTTCCTAATTCCAATCCAAGAAAGTGGAACTGCCAATGACATGGGATTTTGTTTGACCCTGACATGGAACTAGACATAATGGATGTTATCCTTGATAATAATGAGACCTACCTACAGAGACTACCCTGGCATAACAGATAATGTCAAAATGAGATCTAACTAGAGAGACAGGGCAAGTGAGTTAATATCTTTTATTGGACCAACTTCTGTTGGTGAGAGAGCAGAGAGACAAGCTTTCATGCTTATTCAGAGCTCTTCTTCAGGTCTTTCCAGTAAATTCTAGTCTACACCAGCATGTCACACACTAACTGGCCTGCATGGACCCTACTGGTATGCACTCAAAATTCCCAAGCGTGCATTAACGTAGTACTGTTTGAAAGAGATGGGACTACATGCAGACTAGGAAACGTGTATGCTGAGGTTCAAACAGGTCAATTAACACACGATAAATGGTACACACTAGAATTTACACGCAGTGGCCCAGACTAATGCACCATGTAGACAAGCCCTAAATCTCAGCTGAGAATTGCAAATTACAAATTAAGTGCTTTCCTATTAGGCACTGTCACTATCTGCATGCTCATGTTCAACTCAGTTTAGTACAATCAATATGAGAACACTTCGTTTGGCAAACTATTTGTTTCAGGTGCAGATGCCTAAGGAGGATGAATGTTCTGGGCACTAGATTCAGCGAATCTAGAGAATGGTTCAGAGGTGCTCAGACCTCTCATGCAGTGAAGCTATAAGTCTGGTATATGATTCTCTTGAACCTGCAGAGCTGGATCTTCAGCAATGAACTGCTAAGTATAGAGTTAATGGGGCCAGAAAATGAAGGGTGGTGCACTGTTGGTACCGTACAGTCTGCAGACAAAACTTGACAAAGTTATTGAGGCTACAGCACCCATTTAGTAAGTGGAGTTTCAGAGTCAACAGCACTGACATTGGACCCAGCTGATTTGGACACACCCTGAGACCTGGGTATTGCTGATTCTGGGTACCTACCCCCTATGACAAGCAGTTTACCCAAATTAACAGAGCTGGATCTTTAGCACCAAAGTATATGAATTTAGAACAGATCTGAGGTTCTTATTGCCATTTCAGTGGTTCACCAAAATCATTGGTGATATATCTTTGGCAGTGGTGGAACCAGGGACCTTAGTGCTTCTTATGCTGTGTGCCGAACCACTTCAAGCAAGTGGCCCATAAGAGTCAATTATACTAGATCTGCACCACTAGATCTCGTCAACCTGAATTGATGCTGTGACTTTATGTCACTTATATTGGTTCTGGATTACTTCAAGCAAGTCAACAGTGCTGAAACCTTGGCATCAAATTCAGATGATCCAGACTCTGTTGGGCATGTTAATGCTGTGTATAAGGAACATTGGCCACTTCCTCAAGAAGTTCACCAGAGTCCACAGTACTAGACTGTAGGCTCTGAATTCAGTTGAACGTGGATGAATTAGTGCAATTTATAGTGGGCACCTAACCACACCCTGGTTCACTAGTCTATGGTGCCAGATCCTACACACAAACTTAAGTCAACCTGGAGGGATCTAGGGAAACTTGGTGTTATGTCAGTGGTGCTCTGACCTCCACTGTGTGTTGGTAGTGCTGGGACCTTGACATTAGACTTGGGCAGCCAGTTAAGACTGGGGACCATTTAAACCAAGCAAAGGCTCCAAAGCCAGAGATGCACTTACACGTTGCCAGATTTATTCAACTGAGCTTGAGAAGCCTTCCCATCAGCAAAGTGAGAGGCACCTCTCACTCAATATAGGTCCAGAAGATAGCCAAGATGGGGATAAATTTTACTTTTGTTAAAAGAAATCTGTACTAAATCTGACAATCTAAACAAAAACAGCCCTGAGAGGGCAAGAGAAAAGCAAAAACTGATGAGGGGGAAAAAAAATCAAGGATACTGTGCATTATCCAAGCTCAGAACACCTTTGGCAGTTAATAAGGACCCAAGGGGCAGTTGGGGACACTGCTCCTTCTATGCCCTTGGAATCCTCTGTCAGGGGAAAGTGAGGGAGGGGCAAGTGACCCCCAATGGACAATACTCTTCAGAAGATTCCAGAGCTCAAAACTAGGAGTTGCCAATCCTAAGGGGAATATGCAGAGACCATTCAAAGTAAGGTGCTAATATCCTATAATCGACCCCTTTATCCACCCAGTTCCTCTTTTTTTACTCTAAATTAAAAAGAGAAGGGATCCTGTTATTCCCCAATTTAAAAAAAAATCCCATAGGAAACTGATTCTCATAGTTTCTAGTCTCATCCAACAGGACATCTAATAATCTGTTTATAAAATTCATATGCTCCAATAACATACTTCTGCTTCTTATTGTTCAAGATGAGCAACTGTGATCTAAAACAAACTGACAATACAGAAACCTCCCATTTTCTAGATTTGCAAGTCAGCAGATGTTTATCCTTTTGCTTCAGTGCCTGTTGATTATAAAATGCTGTTCTGGGCAGGTATCTGCCTGGAGCTAATTTAAAAACTCAGCCAATTATGTAAAAGAGGGATATTTCCATGAGGAAATGAAAGCTAGCAGCTGAGACTGTAAAAAAAAAAAAAAAAAAATGAAATCCATGGAAAGTAAGGCAGCCAGCTCATTCACATTCTGGCTTGAGTATAAATGTTTAATCAAAAATGGATCCAGGAAGTCAGAAGATAAATAAAATTTCTTTGAGGAATCTCTTATTTTTAGGGTAACAGTCCATGATTTTGAATTCCATTGTTTTGTTTCCTTCAATTTCAGATATTTTCTTAATTTTATAATATATAAAAACAGAGAAAGATTAATGTTGAAATTTTATACAAATGTTTCCTCTGCTTCCATCCTGCTCCATGATGTGTTTAGGGGTGAGAATATTTAGTTTCTTCTCCTTTCCTCTTCATATGGAGAGGGTACATTGGAGAGGGACCTAGCAATTCCAGTAATATGAGACGGTGCATCTGTGCTCTTCTTTAATTAGTGTGATACCTCTCTTGTGGCCAGTATGCTGCCGGGCTGAGTAGGGATAGTTTTCCACAGGGCCATGCACTGAGGAGTAATTCCACATTCATTACAGAAAAGCACCAATTACAGTAAATACCACTATCATGCTTATTGTATTCCTTTACTAGTTTCAGAAGATTAGTATGCAACTGAATCCTTGAGGCTTGCACAATGCATCCTTATTGGAGTCCAGACAGTTGTTGGAAACATTGGCTCCAACTCATAAATACAGAATATGTTCTGGAAACTTTCAAAGATCAAAGTTTTTATAGCTCTCTCTTATGCAGGGCCTGATTCATAATTGATTGAAGTCATTGGAAAAACTCCCATTGACTTTAATGAGATTTGTATCTACCCCTCAGTGAACTCAAATATTTAAGTGCATAGGGTAACATAAGCAAACCAGAGGCAGCTTAAAGCGAGGAACATCATTTAAATTCACACATTTTATTCACACATTTAGTTTAAAAAAATATTTCATACATAGCAATTAAATAATAAAAAAACAAAAAGCACAATTTATATACATTAGTTTTTCCTTTTTGGAAAATTAATGTATAGATAATTGATGGAGGTTTTATGTAATGCTGGTCAAATTATTTTGTTGGAAAGTTTTCATCCAATTTTTGGCAATATTTCCAAAAATGGATATTTTAAAGCATTTTGATTTTCTTAACATTTTATTATTTTTAACCTAAGCTTTTTTCTTTTTCCATTTTTGTTATATGTTCATTATTTTATTTGTACTTGTTTATCTTTTCCACTGTCAATATTAACTAGTCACCTTAATCAAATGTTAAGATTAAAAACTTCAGGTTTTTCAAAAATCTCAATAAAAATATATTTGACAAATATTCTACTAAATTTTTGGAAAGTAAATTGCCAGTCGGTTTTGAAATACAGCAGCATGAAATTATCTTCAAAATTCTGTGAACTTTTTCTCGCCATCCCAAACATTCTAGTTTTGAGTGAGCCCAACTCAGCTGAATGCTGTCATATCCTTTAACAACCTCAGCATACACACTAACACACTATAAATATTGCCAAGAAGATACGAATTCCTCAACCTCCAAAAGACTTACACAATGGGGATTGGGTGCCCAGCAGCCTTAGACTCCTTTGAAAATGCTAGCCTATGAGTAGCCTCAACATAATGTTAAGCATCTGCTTGAGCCTTTGTAGAGTCAGGGCCAAAAAAATGTATCTCTGCCACCACTTCCTCATACGAAACATTAACTTCTGTACTCTGGAGAAAACGGGACAGCCCCAGCTGCTCACCCCCCACCATCCGGCACGAGGCAGTCACCCTAAGGAGGGCCCCATCAGGAATCGGTCACCGGAACCTTGCAGGGGGCCCCCTGTCGCCTGTCACTGGAACCCTGCCAGGGCCCCACTGGCTGCAAGCTCCAGAGTCCCGCAGCCCCTGGGGCTGAAGCACAGAATGTCATGGAGGTCTCTGGACGTCACGGATTCCGTGACTTCCATGACCTCCGTGACGTAAACGTAGACTTAAGCATGAGCGTCGAGTAGAATTTGTCCTGACCTACACAAGTCAGTAATGGTCACCTTATCACAATTATGACTCAAAAGGATACCGTTATCTAATAAAGACAAGCCCTTACAGGGCTTACTGGGAGACAGCATTTGAAATGAATATATCTTACCTTCACACACTGGGCAGCATTCCCCAGGTACCTTAACAGGATTCAGGCAACTCTGTCCACAGGCTGTTGCCACACAGTGAGGGTCTCCATTGATACACTGGCAGAAAGTGCAGTCATCTTCTCTCCATCGATCTCCATGTGCTTGGATCTGACCATTGGCATAGCAGCCAGCAGGATTATTAACTGGATATACTGGATCTAAATCAAGATAAATTATAGTAAGAAGAGACTGTTTATTCTCCCTGTTATGCCTGGAAGATATTTATAGATGTGCAATTTGATAACACCATTATGGAGGCTGGCCTTGAGACCCTTTTCCCTTTCTGGAAGAGAACCCAACACATTCATGGGGACTTGGTACTCAGGCTTGTGATGGGTTTGGAGCAGCGGTTCTCAAACTGAGTCGGGACTTCAAAGTGGGTCGCAACCCCATTTTAATGGGGTCGCCATGGTTGGCGTTAGACTTGCTGGAACCCAGGGCTGAAGCCCAAGCCCCAGTACCCAGGGCCAAAGCCCAAGGGCTTCAGACTTGGGTGGTGGGGCTTGGGTTACAGGACCCCCCTCCTGGGGCTGAAGTCCTTGGGCTTTGGCTTTGCCCCTACCCCAGGGCTGTGGCCCCCCTACCAGGACAGTGGGGTTCAGACAGGCTCAGGCTTCAGTCCCCACTCCTAGGGTCATGTAATAATTTTTGTTGTGTCAGAAGGGGGTCATGGTGCAATGAAATTTGAGAATCCCTGGTCTGGAGACTCAGGTAACTCCTTTTTCATTTACACTTGACTAGAAGACTGAACCCTTTTCTTTCAGGGGCTGAGATTGCCACTGTGATCCATGCTTTAGTCATCTTCAGATTAGGCTACTGTAATATGCTCTGCATAGTACAGCCACTTGGAAATTCAGCTGGTACAAAATGCAGCATCCTGATTGGAAAGAGTGCTTATGACAAGAATCAAATTGCTCCAGGATGCACACAACTCTCAATAAATGTCCAAGTTATTTTAAGGTATTGGTTTTAAACTATGCAACACCTTAAATGGGTTGGATCAGGGTTACCTCAGAGACCACCTCTCTTCCATGTGATACCATGAAAGATGAGATCCAGTTCAGGCCCTGTTTTGACAGACAACAAATATGGATTTCAATTTCAATTGTGCTAGCTCAATCTCATTAGTTTAACATAACTGAAAAGCCCATTCAATGCTTTTTAAGAAGGTTTTTCAATCATGTTAAGCTAGCTCGACTGAGCTCACACAATTGAACCCACACCGCTTTTGCCTTGATTTTCGTATCTGGGCACGGTCTCAGATTTAATCACAGAAGGCTGGGAGCTGGACATTCTCCATTAGAGCTCCTTGACTATGGAAACTGCTACCTTCCGCAGAGCCCAAATCCATGACCTCCAAGTCACACTGCAAGGATAGTTTGTTCTACCATTTTTTTTTCCTCAAATGAAGAAATGACGGTCATCGATGAAGCAGCGTACACAAATTGGAGTTGTCGGTATCAGGCTGCGTCTATTATTTTAGTTAGATGGTTTGAATGGTAATTGTTTTTATAAAACTTGTACATGCCCAGAATGTTAGATGGATGCATATTTTATAATAAAACTAAATAAAACCAATACTTCAAGTCTCTTGGCCTCTGGTGATCCCAGTACATTTTGAGGCATAATGCCTGACAGCAGGTAATTTGAATCAAATCTCAAATTCAAATATAAGAACAATTATTGAGGTGACAATCGGGGTGCTGCAGATCCAGCCTGGGGTAGGAAGGCCTAGGGTAAGCCTAAGGCGGATTAGAGCCTAATAACAAGTGTTGAAAAGTTTGCACTTGTGAAGAACACAAACATAGTGTAAGTGCACATTGGTGTAATTATATATAGACTGGATGTTCGAATGCATAATATAGTTCTGCGGTCACTATGAGAGGGGATATCAAAAGGATAGAAAAAAGTTAGGGAGTGTCTATTCCCCAGTAGTTGCATCTATGCACGTACAGATAATCTTCAGAGAAGTGGAAATTCTTAGACTTGTTAGAAATATTCTATTGGACATACTCTTTCACCTACCTAGCACCTCTATGTACTCTAAATATAAAAATGGTGTAGGGATTTTTGCCCCAACTTTCAAATACAACCAATTTAGACAAAAGTAACAGAGGGTCCTGTGGCACCTTTAAGACTAACAGAAGTTAGTCTTAAAGGTGCCACAGGACCCTCTGTTACTTTTTTACAGATTCAGACTAACACGGCTACCCCTCTGATACTTGACAATTTAGACAAATTCAGCTGAAAATATAGGTTCTGACTCTGTGGGTGCTCTGGGGCTGGAGCTCCCATAGGAAAAAAACAATGGGTGCTCAGCACCAACCAGTGGCCCCGCTGATCAGTTCCTGCACCTCCCACCGGCTAATCATCAGCTGTTCAGTGGTGTGCGGAGGCACTGGGGGGAGGACCAGGGGCAGGAAGAGGCAGAGTGAGGGCGGGGCACACTTGGGGGAGGGGACAGGACAGGGCGAGAAGAGGTGGGGTGGTTCAGGCATGGGAAGAGGTGAGGTGGGGCCTGAGGCGGAGCATGGGATGATCAGCCCTGGGGAAACCAGAAAGTTGGCATCTCTGGCTGAAAAGATTTTTTTGTTTGTTTGTAAACTTACAAGGAAGAGAAAAACTATTTTGCACCCTTAACTAGAGTAAAGTGGACATTAGCAAGTGAATGCTATAATATTAAAAACCTCATGTTAAGAGACTTTCATTTCCAGATTGTTCTAATTTATATACTATGTAGGATTGCTATCAAATCAGTTCGGTTTCAAAACAGTGTGGCCTTCTACATTAAACAATGTAGAATAAGCATACACAAAAAAACAAACTTAGAGTAAGGTCCTGAAGTATGAAATCTATTTTTTTGTACTTTTGTATATTGCGTGTGTATAATTAGCAAACAGACTGCATTTTGTTTTCTAACTGTTGAAAGGCCAGGAATTTACATTGGTGAGACAAGTTCACCCTATAAACCATCTGGTTAAGTTGTTATTAACAGCCGGTGACCTTAGGACATAAAGTAAGCCTTCCCCTGCACCTTTTGGGACTTAGCATTTACATCAGATTGCGTGCTTAGTCTCTTTTGTAGAAAAATCCTTTTTTCCTGCTCCCCTCCTCCCCCAATTTTGCATAATACAGAGACATACGTGCCACAATGACATTACTTTGCCCTATCAGGTCAAGTTCAAAGCTTTAACGGTTATTTGCATTACTCTGTACAACAGTTTCATCTCTTGGGATTTAAAACTCCCAGACCTGCTTCCTTGCATCTTATTTTCTTTAGTAACATGTGCCTCAGGGCATGTTATTGTAGTCATCATGCTTATGTTTGGGAATATACCTCTTCATACTGAGATTTCCCTTCAAAGTTCATGCAAATGAATAATGCTATTCTACATATGCTTTCCCACAATTAGGAAGAAAAGTATATTTTGATCTTCAGGAATGTACTAAACTCATCCACATTAGCAATGATGCTGATATATTTTGTCCGCAAACACAAAAAGGAAAAATATGCATCTCTATTATAATTTTTTTAATTAGAAATCAAAAAGCAAGCAGTAATTATAGATTACAAAACAAACAATAACAACTCAAACTAGCATTGCATTAGAGATACAGCCAACATTTTAATAGTTAACACTAGCAACTAATAACAGGAGCAAATCCCAAATACGTGCAGAGATACACTTTCCTCTACCCTTAGGTTAAATTCCAGCCCACAGAACATTAAGGCTGCAAAGTCAAGCAGTCAAAAGTTATTGAACATCAGATTTTTTCTGCTTTGTGTGAGTATTCATTATAATAAAATTGGATGCAACTTTGAGTGACATGATCACACAGTACTTTTTAAAAGGACATCTGTTTCATTCAGTGCACAAGATGGTAAATAAGCAAAATTCCTTAAAAGAAATAAGAATGTTTTCTTTTGGTCAAGGCACTGGACTGGAAACTCAGGACTGCGAAGCTCTTTACATCATTCTGCCACAAAAAAACTTTTTATACAATGATGGCCAATATTATCAAAATGCACAAACACAAAAGAGGCAAAATAAGGCTGCACAGACAAGCTTAATTCTTAACTTTTGAGATGTCTTTGCAACCATAATGTTCTTTAAACTTGCGTGTGTTTTATGTCATTATTTTATTTTCTTACCCCAAACCAATACAAACCATACTCATTGGAAAAGAATAAGGAAATCTCTTCTCATAAAACTCTATAGGTTGGATTGTGACTAGCCTTTATACAAATGCAGAAGGAGAGCACCGAGAGGTCTCCCACAAGAAATGGATGTATAGAGCAAGCCTTGCATACTCGGGGACAGTATATTACACTCCTTGAAGGGGTGTAACTATCGCCACACTCCTCCTTGCTTCCAGAAAAATTCTGGAAGAATTATGAGGCAGAAATCTTTCTGCAGCATCTGCAAGACTGGTAGGTGCCTGCACCACTACTTGTGAGCTTAAAAGTAAAGGAAAAGAGCATGGAGGATCCATCAAGAAACACAATTCAAATCTTCAGGAAAATATAAGTAGACAAAATAAGCAACTGTAACAAGAAAGGAAACATTGAGGAAAAGAAAGTCCACAAAAAATTCACAACACTCAGAATGGAAGAAGCAGGAAAAGAGGAGAGAGAAATACAAGTAATGATGTGTAATGTTTGCACCAATTGAGGAAGAAAGTCTTTAATTGATGTCTTTCTAGCTTCTATTTAACATACACCACTTTGGAAATTCAAAAAGAAATGTTATCATACAAGCAACGGAGACAGCTAACTTTGAGGTGTATCATTTGGACAGAATTTGATTTATTAAGATAGGGGTTGTAAGAGGTTTTATACCCAATTGCAACAGAGTGCTGGAAATGAGCAACTGAACTAGCACTCTGGTCACTGTTTAAACAATTAGTCCCCCCAGACAGCCTGATTAAGGAAGTGCCTGATTACCAGATCAGATTGGGGCCAGGTAAATTATGAGGTAATTAGTTATTAACAAGGAGACTGGATAAAAGAGCACCAGAAGGAAGTGCACAGTGGAGGAGAATCAAAAGAGAGAGAAAGGCTAGCAGGGCCTGATAAAGGGAGCTCTCTGTGTGGAGAAACCTTTTCTCACCTCCACCACCTGTATAGAAAAGGTAGTTATGCCGAATGTCTGTGTAAATAGTATGGCCGCATGAGTATGTAAAAGGTGGTGAGACGAAGCACTGTAAATAAAGTACAGGATGATATCTCCAAAAGGAAGATCAATGAACAATGTATGACAGCAAAGATGACAGGAGCAGGGCATGCCCCATCACACCAAGAGAAGTAGTAAAATTATAATCATCTCCTTGATTTTCACGTGGCACTGCATTGCATCCCGGCTGTATCCTCTCTCCGTCATGGCTTTTGAGATCTTCTCGTAGATCTTCGCATTCCATCTTTTCAATCGCAGCTCCGAAAGCACGGACTCATTGCCCCACACAGCGATCAGATCCAAGACTTCCCGATCAGTCCATGCTGGGGCCCTCTTTCTATTCTGCGATTGCATGGTCACCTCTGCTGGAGAGCTCTGCACTGTTGCCAGTGCTGCTGAGCTCGCCATGATGTCCAAACAGGAAATGAGATTCAAACTGGCCAGACAGGAAAAGGAATTCAAATTTTCCCGGGGCTTTTCCTGTGTGGCTGGTCAGAGCATCCGAGCTTGGACTGCTGTCCAGAGCGTCAACTGAGTGGTGCACTGTGGGATAGCTCCCGGGGCTATTAGCGTTGAATTCCGTCCACACTAACCCTAATTCGACATGGCCATGTCGAATTTAGCGCTACTCCCCTTGTTGGGGAGGAGTACAGAAATCGATTTAAAGAGACCTCTATGTCGAAATAAATAGCTTCGTTGTGTGGACTGGTGCAGGGTTAATTCGAATTAACGCTGCTAAATTTGACATAACCTTCTAGTGTAGACCAGGCCTCAGAGAGAGCCAGCCACCTAACCTCATCCAAAAGGATACAACTGAATCAAAAGGGATGTACAGAAGAAGGGAACAAGTAATTGGCTTGCCAGCTACTGAAAAGCCAGAGACCATACTTCCCTGACATGAAGATATGGGAGCCATACCAGAAAAGGAGGCATATAAGCAGCACGCCAGACCAATGTCAGACAACCAGGCAAATGAAGCACGAGCCTGTCTGTTGTATCAAATTAAAAAACAGCTGAGACTAAAAACCAAACCTAAGAGACGATTATTGTTTGTTTTGTAATCTAGAGTTGTTCTGCTGACAACTGTCTAATCATTATCTATTGTATCCGGTCTACCAGGAACCAGCCACGCCAAGAGAATTCCATTTGAAGTATCCGATATCCTAACTCGCAACATCTGAGAGAAAATAAACTAACTCACTTGGCAGTCCCATTCGCAGTGTCTCAGATGAGGAAAAGTAAAGCTGATTTTTTTTTAAAAGCAGTCTAACATACTGAACCATTTGTCAGAAAAACTTGCTGACAAATAACGTAGTATCAACTTTTCAATAAACATGAGAGATCATGGGCCACCTTCTTTGTGGTGTAACTATGGCAGAGAAGTTGCCCCTATGTTTGAGTGTATGAGAGTCATTTAGATACAAGTGATCAACATACCATACAATCTCCAGAAAGAGAGGTTTCCACATCATTAATCAAATATTGTTTAATTTCAATTGACATATATATTTATATATTTATGTTTATAAAGGTCTAATCCTGGAAATTTTAGGCATACAAGCAGTCCCACTGAAGCAAAAACCCCATCCACTTAAGGCAGTGGTTCTCAGGCTTTCCAGACTACTATACCCTTTCCAGGAATCAGATGTGTCTTGAATACCCCAAGTTTCACCTCAATTAAAAACTACTTGCTTACAAAAATCAGATATAAAAATACAAAAATGTCACAGCACACTATTACTGAAAAATTGCTTACTTTCTCATTTTTACCTTATAATTATAAAATAAATCAATTGGAATATAAATATTGTACTTATATTTCAGTGTACTTGATGCCTGAGCCCCGCCACCCAGGCTTGAAGCATGTAACTTAGCTTTGTAGGATCCCCTGTGGCATGTGGCCCCAGGAAACTGTCCTGCTTGCCACCCCCTAATGCTGGCCCTGAACTTGTGACTCCCCTAAACCTGTCCCACAAAGCCTGTCAGGGTCATGATCCCCAGGTTGAGAAACACCGAATAAGGCAAATATCTAGATGAGTTAACTTACCCCTGGGTTGGTTAACCTCTGCGTACCCCTGACTGAGAACCACTGAGTTAAGAGAACTACTCATGTGAGTAAGAAATACACACTCAGTTGAGCAATGGTTACATGCTTGGATCCAGAGTTAACATTGAAAGAGTATGTTGTCACATGCAACATTCAGTGCTCTCCAGGCTGTAATTAAATACTTGACTATATCTTTAAATACCTGGAAAACCTGCAATCAGTTAAATATTTCTACCTAAGTAACAACAGCAGCAACATTTAACTTTTATAGCCCCTTTCTTCTATAGATCTTAATGTACCTTAGAAACTTTACTGAATTCATCCTTATACCACTAGTGTGATGTGGGAAAGTGAAAAATCCATATTTACAGATGGAAAAATCAAGGCACAGGAAGTTTAAGGGACTTGCCCAATATCACACCCTAATTTTGCAGCTGAGCTCAGAACAGAACCCAGATCTCAACTCTTAGGGCATGTCTATACTACTGCTTAAATCAATCTAACTTATGTCGCTCAGGAGTGTGAAAAAGACACCTCTCCCGATCGACGCAAGTTACAGCGACCTAAGTTCTGTTCACACTGGCGCTATGTTGGCAGGAGATATTCTCCCGTTGGCACACAGTGTCTTCACCAGATGCAGTGCAATTGCGCCAGTGTAGCGCTTTTAGTGTAGACCTGCCCTTAGTCATACACATGTGTATTAATAAATTACAAAATAAGAACATGTCACAAAAGACGACAATATACATTCACATCCTACAACCACGAAAAACCCCTCAAACAAGCCAAAACAAACCCACCAATCAGAGCAGGACAAACCGAGGAGTCTCACAGCATGCTCTGATGTTCAAGAAACATGAGTTTCTGTCAGATCAAAGGGAGAAAGCCATCTCCTTGAGGAAGGCCCTCTACTGAGAATGCTCGTCTCCAGCCTCCTCATGTATAAACCTGGACACTGTTAGATTGAGCATCCTGGCTTGTGAGCAAGTGAGATAAGTGATCTGAAAGAAACATAAGACCTAAACCCTAAGGACCAAACCAATACATATTGAATATTCTGAACACTTTAGCTAAGGAGCAGCTGCTCAAGCTAGGTAATTCAGAACTCATCTGGATCAACTCCTCTAAAAGCGTAATGGAAAAGAAACAAGGGTGGGGCAACTCCCACAGCCAATAACTCAAAGAGCTCTCTCTTTGCTTCCTGATCTCAACAAACTCAAGTTTTGGCAGCTTCAACCACTTAAGAGTGGTAGCCGTCCTTGGAGACATAGCTGCCAAAGGATGCGTCAAATATTTTCTTGTCCCAATGTTCGTGCAAGCCAGAGGTTGATGTGAGACTTCCTATATAATCCTTTTTAGGCCAATGAGTGTCACCTGAAGTGACAGAGATCACAGCAGCATGGCATGCAGAGAAGAAGGCTGTCAAGAGGAGAGAGAGAGAGAGAGCGCGCAGCCCACTCTCAGACTGGGTTAGACTGTTACCACAAACATTCCATATGCCTTCCCAGTTTGGAAATAAACTGCCATAAATGCAAACCAGAGAAATCCATGTCATGCTCGACGGGAGGCAGAAGGAAGTCTGGGTTTTTTTTGGGCAGGGTGTTAATTAATGGGAGACTTCTGCAACAGAGCAGTCCATCTACCTGTGTGGATATGGAATCAAGGAGCAGCGTCCGCAATACAAGGCCTTCAGGAGGAATTAGGGCATTTTTAATGATTATGATTGTGCTTGTACCCGGCATGAGATAGCTGTGGCTGGAGTGGAAACAATGGTAGCCCTGCATCAAACCCAACAGCCAGCAACTGTAGAAGATAATTTGGATAAAAAAACACTATCTATATATTGCCAAGACTTTAGAAGAACGACAAAATGCAACAACGCACACTGGCTCTGAGTGTTCATGACCACTTAAAAGACAAATAAAAGAGAGCAGCTGTAATAAGGGACTATTAAGAAAGAAATTACCTTCACAGACTGGACAGCACTCTCCTTCTGGCACATAGTACCTGTCACAGTGCAGCTCGCCACACTGGGCTGAGAAACAAATCGAGACGCCACCTTGACATCGACAGAAACGACAGGCATCCATTCGAAACATGTCTCCATCATAATACTCCACACTGTTAAATATGCAAGCTGGTTTCACTTCTGAAAGTAGTAAAAAGAAAAAAAGTGGATTTTGTAGTTTTAAATAATTTTATAAACACAACCAAAGAAGAATTCTCTCTCAAGAATATCTGCCCTTAGCAAAAATACCAAAAATCCCTCGTGAAAGGCTGTGCTGAAAAAAGGAAATTACGATCTTAAAGTAATTTAAAAATGTCAATTCCAAATATGGCCACCCATTTATTCTTATTTTTATTACTTTACAATGAAAAAGCACCCAACTCAAAGGTTTTGAAGCTCTTGAGAACCCTTTTAAAAACCAAACATATGCCCAACAATTATCCAAAGACCAAAATTACCAGCAACTACATTTAAATTTAACCTTGGCCCCAGCAGAATCTCCACTAGAACCAATGCCACGACTACCCATCACCCAACTCATTATAGGCAAGGGAGAAAAGATGAACTCTGCAGCCCACTTTGAAGGTTAAACTCATGCTGCTGGTGACACAAAGTGATACAGAGACAGAGAGAGAAATTAATGTCTTTTTTTAAACAAAGCTTCCCCCCCCAAAGCAATTATTTTTCCCCTATAGTTTGTGATCTTTCAAATACATAAACTATTTGAGAGTTTGTTTCTTCAATGGGAAGACAGTTAAATACTATTCAAAAATATTCCCAGGGCAGCAAGATTATTTATAAACAAAATTCTGCACCTTTATAATTCAAGTATTGACTAGAATTAAAATTTACTTATCCCTCTATAATGGTGTTGATCAGTTTTTTCTAGTCTTGCTTAGTTACAAGTTATCAGTACTACCACCTCTCGTGATTTTATCACAACTCTGCTTATGAAAACATGAAAGGCTGCCAACTGACAAATTTTCCTTTATTTAAAATGACCACCATTTCCCATTACTGTCAACAAGTTGGCTGCTTTTTCCTTCCAGTCTATCTGCATGTGGAAGTGAGACTGCACATAATAAAGTTGGCTGCCACCCTCCCACAGTTTTGAATGAGATTGACGCCATGCTCACAGCCAAAGTTGCTGCCACTTTATGGTTCAGGGGCTAGACAGGACACAGGCCTGTGTCGAGTAGCAGGGACACTATGAACAGTGGGTCGGGAGAGTGAGGGGGAGCAAGGGGAAGATTTAGAGGTTGCAGGGAGGCTGAGGGGTCCAAGGATAGTGATGAGATGGGAGATAGAGGGGATAAAATGACAGTTCCCCGAGCTGGGGAGAGGCATGTGGTAGGCAAGGGCCATCTCTCTGAGCAGCCAGGGGAAGGCAGTGCTATTGGACCTTAATTCGCAATGCCTGATCCATAATGTTATTTCATTTTAGATATCATTTAGAAGTTTCTAAAATGTATGAGCTGTAACATTCCTTTCTATCAGAGACCCGCCCACAGTTAGTTTCCCAGTATTACTTGCACCCTAAAAAGTTTACAGGTGGATGAATATAAAAATACAAATTAACCAACAACTTCTAAAAACTTTGCTAAACTATAGTTTTTCTGTAAAACAATGTCAAACAAAATGTGTGACTGTATGGTGTAATACCACAATATGAATGGTAATGATCTGAAATGATCCACTAACTCATGAATAATGCTGTGATCCCAAAGTCGTATTAACAAAGCCACTGTACCACTTTATATTAGCACATATTCTGTATATGCCATATGTGTTACAGTAGAACTTTTAAATTAACATTTTAGAGAGTTTTAAAAAACTGGGACTATTTCATGAAGAGGGTGAATATCTAGCAACCACTATCACCTCATTCTCAGTTGAAGGCATACGTCTTTAGCTCATCAAACTGGTCCACAGTCTTGGGGTCCTTCAAGATTCCTCATGTCTTCTGGAGACGCGCGCACACACACACACACACACACTTCTATTTACAATTTCCCCATCTTACCATACATGAACCTGGATAGAATGATGTACAGCTTCATAACCTACAAGATGGACTACTTCAACATAACATACATAAAACACTAGTAGATGAAAGCCCATACTATCACATGGGTGTGGCATTTGGGCCAAGTAATCTATAATCTCTAGTCTCTCCCTCATCCAACCAATAAAATTGTTGCATGCACCTTCGCAGTACAGCGATGGTGGCAATTCATTGAGTTACCTCTGATAGAACAATGGTTTAGAGCTCTTGGGATGGCAACTATGCATGCCTTACTGTAGCTGTACACTGCATGGGTGTAATTTGCAAAGTCAAAATAGCTGTGAACTTAAAACAATGGATGATAACGGATCATGAATCCCAGTGATCCTTGAACATCGCGATATTCTAAACAAAAAGAGGTCTCAACCATGCTTGCAGCTGTTTCCATCGCTTCACATTGCAGCCTAGAATTTCTGAGTCAGTGACATACAGACAGGTGACAATCCCGGAATCTTAAATAAGTGATCACCTCAAGTTTTAAAAGAGCTTCAATTAGCCCAGAATACAGCAAGCCCACTTCCTTAGCCACCAAGATCACATCACCCCAGCTTTGTTCACAAAACTGTCCCCTGGGACAAACTGAAGGTAAATTTTGGCCTAACCATCTTTTGTGTGTGTATGTGTGCACGCATTTGTATCATATAATTCAATTAAAATTTAGAATTAGCAGGTTTTTGTAGAAAGCAGTAAAATTAACAAAACATCTTAAATTGTGAGGTTAGAGATTTTTTCCCCCTTCATTCGCCTCTAATATTAAGACAAGTTTTCTTTAAGATTTTACTGCATGTCAGTGACATTTTAAAATATCCCCAACTCAGGTGTCTATGTTCAGCTCCAGTCTCAAGGCATGGGTAGGACTGCTACTGTGAAACTTGGAAGTTGAAGCAGGTTCTCTTAGCAATTCTGATGTTTAGTTTATATAGGTCTGTTTCTCTGTCTTTAAGGCATATTATAAAAAACAGAGAAAGGGAGAGACCAGAAGAGGAAATACCACAGGAGCTATTGTGTCCGGGAAACTAGCTATGACCTCATTAGAAAGCGATTCACATAAACATTTGTGAAATATTACAAATTGTATGTACTCTGAGCTGCTAGTTTAAAAACTGTTTCTTGAAAAGGAGAAAGTGCTAATAATAAAAAAGGTCTTTAATCTATTTGTTCATTATTTCATTGTTTCTGAGTGTAGCTAACCAGACAGTCTGCAAATTCTTCAAACAGAAGCTCTTAATCGATGCCTGACTAGGACAGCAGAGAAATTCCCTGTCAAGAATATCTAATTACTGTTAAAAGGTACACAAAAACAAAACAAAACCCTAGATCAAACAACAATTGTAATCTTGAAGAGACGGTAAATTTCCTTAATGAAAAAAAATTGGAATAAATATCTCACTATGAATCTGCATCTTTGCACCATCAGGATTTGTGACAGGATTTGTGTGTATATAATTCTTAAGGCTCTGAGTTAGCCACAATATATTTATCATGAAATAATTAAGATATAGAGGCAGAATGATTTGAATGGGGCAAACATTTTCTTTAAATTAAAAATGTATGAAAATGTTCAGTTTCAAATATATCATTGTGCCCTTCACTGCCATGATACCTCAGCCACAATGAGGCGGCAACAGCATTTATTATGAGTTGTATTACCATAAAGCCTAGGAGTTGTAGTCATGGATCAGGACCCCGGAGCATGGGGTCCTCTATGAACTTATCTAGTTCTTTTTTGAACCTAGTTATAATGTTTGCCTTTACAACATCCTCTGGCAAGGAGTTCCACAGGTAGACTGATAGTTGTGTGAAGAAGTACTTCCTAATCTTAGTTTTAAACCTCCTGCCTATTATTTCACCCCTATTTCTTTGGGTGGTCTCTGGTTTTTGTGTTATGTGAAAGGGTAAACAACACTTCCTAATTCAAAAAAAGAACAGGAGTACTTGTCTCCACACCATTCATGATTTTCTAGATGTATATCATATCCCGACTTAGTCACCTCTTTTCCAGGCTGAACAGTCCCAGTCTTTTTAATCTCTCTTCATATGGAGGCGGTTCCATACCCCTAATAATTTTTGCTGCACTTCTCTGTACTTTTCCAATTCTAATATATCTTTTTTGAGATGGGGCAACCAGAACTGCACACAGTATTCAAGCTATGGTGTACCATGGATTTATATAGTGGCATTGTCATATTTCCTGTCTTATCATCTAGCCCTTTTCTAATGGTTCTTAACATTGTTAGCTTTTCTGATTGCCACTGCACACGGAGCAGATGTTTTCAGAGAACTAATCACAATGACTCCAAGATCTTTCTTGAGTTGTCACAGCAAATGTAGACCCTATCATTTTGTACATATACGTGGGATTATGTTTTCCACTATGCATTACTTTGCACTTATCAATACTGAATTTCATCTGCCTTTTTGTTGCCCAGTCACCCAGTCTTGTGAGATCCCTTTGTAACTCTTTGAAGTCATCTTTGGAGTTAACAATCTTGAATAGTGTGCAAATTTTGCCACTTCACTGTTCACCCCCTTTTCCAGATCATTTATGAATATGTTGAACAGCACAGGTCCCAGCACAGATCCTTGAAGGACCCTGCTATTTACCTCTCTCCATTGTGAAAAGTGACCATTGATCCCTACCATTAATAGAGTGTACTTGAACTTTCAGAAAGCCTTTTTTAAAAAATCTGCACTATATTAGCTATCGTCCTGTCATCTGCAACAGAGGCTGATTTAAGCAAAAGGTTACATATCACAGTAAGTAGTTCTGCAATTTCATATTTGGGTTCCTTCAGTATTCTTGGATGAATACCATCTGGTCCTGGTAACTTCTTCTTGTTTAATTTATCAATGTGTTCCAAAACCACCTCTAGCGACACCTCAATCTGGGACAGTTCCTCAGATATTTCACCTAAAAAGAATGGCTTGGGTGTGTGAATCTCCCTGACATCCTCTGCAGTGAAGACCGATGCAAATTCATTTAGCTTCTCCACAACAGCCTTGTATTCCCGAGTGCTTCTTTAATATTAATTGTCCAGGGGCCTCAATGATTGGCAGACTTCCTCCTTCTGATATACTTACAAAAACTAACAGCAACGTTTTTTTAGTCTTCAGAAGGCTGCTCTTTAAATTCTTCTTTGCCCTGCCTCATCATACTTATACACTTGAGCCTCTGGCATTTATGCCCTTTTCTATATTTTCTTCACTAGAATTTGACTTTCAGTTTTTGAAGGATGTCTTTTTGTCTCCAACTGCCTCTTATTCTATTGTTTAGCTATGGTGGGTGGGTGGGCGGTGGGAAGAGGGAGTTGGTCCCATCACTGGGTGGGGTTTTTTTTGTTTGTTTGTTATTAGGGGTTTATACTTAGTTTGAGCCTGTACTATGGTAGGGGCGGCTCTATATATTTTGCCGCTCCAAGCACGGCAGTCAGGCGGCTTTCGGCAGCATGCCTGCGGGAAGTCTGCTGGTAATGCGGATTCAGCGGCATGCCTGTGGGAGGTCCGCCGGTTCCATGCCTTTGGCATACCTGCCGCCAAATTGCTGCCGAAACCGCGGGACCGGTGGACCTCCCGCAGGCATGCCGCCGAAGGCAGCCTGACTGCCGCCCTCACGGCGACCGGCAGGCAGCCCCCCACGGCTTGCCGCACCTGGCACACGCTTGGTGCGTTGGTGCCTGGAGCCGCCCCTGACTATGGTGCATTTAAATAGCTTCCATGAAGCTTGCAGGTATTCACTCTGGTGACTATTCCTTTTAATTTCCATTTAACTAGCTCTCTCATTTTGTGTACTTTACCTTTTTTAATTAAATGCTATTGTGGTGGGTTCTTAGGTATTTTCCCCCCTACGAGGATGTTAAATTTAATGCTATTACTGAGTGGTTCAGCTATATTCACCTTGTGGAGCAGATCCTGTGCGCCACATAGGACTAAATCAAGAATTGCCTCTCCCCTTGTGAGTAGCAGGACTTGCTGCTCCAACAAGTAGTCACTCATTGTGTAGAAGTTTTATCTCTGCATGTACTCAGTCAATATGAGGATAATTAACAACCCCCATTATAATTGGGTATTCTGTTTTGTAGTCTCTCTAATCTTCCTGAGCATTTCACAATACCATCACCATCCCAATCAGGTAGTCAGCAATTTATTCCTAGTACTATATTCTTATTATTCAAGCATGGAATTTCTTTTCATAGAGATTCTGTAGTACAGTTTGATGGCAGTTAAAGTCATGTTTGCAGGTAACAGCACCTAGATATAGGTGCTGAGGTGAAGAGGAGGGTTTTTTTTTGCCAAAACATGCTTATATTGGGAGGGCAAGGAACCTGATGAGATTGAGATGCTGAGAAGGGTGAAGGGGGGTGGGGGGGGTGTGAGAGAAAAAGTTGAGAGGTAAGAAACCAAGAGAGGATGGCATCACTTGGGCAGGAGGTGGAGAACAGCAAGGAGGAATAGCGAGTAGGGAGTAAAGAAAAAGGGGAAGTGGAGGAAGGTGGTCATCAAATCTTGCTTTTTTTTTGCTTTGAAGAAATCAGCAAGATGCTATGCAGAAAGGGAGTAGGGGACAAGAAGGGGGGGGCTTGAGGAGGGAATCAAAGTAGTAAAGAGTTATCTGGGTTTGTGAGTGTAGGACTTGAAAAGGGAGTAGAAGTAGTGCTGTTTGGCTGATAAGATGACAGAATTAAAGAAGGAAAGAGTTAAGTGGTACTGGAGAAAGTGAGCAAGGTCACTGGACTTCTGCCAGAAACACTCAGCATCACAGTAAACAGAGTATAGAAAATGGATGTTGGGAATAAGCCAGGAGTGGGGACTGGATGGATGGACCTTGTGATAGAAAGCTAAAGGGCATGTAGTGGAGATGATCAACAGCTGAGTTGAGGGAGGAGAAAGAAGTGGGAAAAGGAGAGAGAAGGCTCAGAGCACAAGATAATCTGTGGATGCTGATAGTTTGAAAGTCATGGAAGGAACAAGTGGCAGAGTGAAGAAGAGAGGACCAGTGAGCAAAGTTGAAGGAGATGAAGTGGTCATCAAAGGGAAGTCAGTGATGGAGAGATAAGAGAGGAAGCAGCATTTGGTGAAGACAAAATCCAATGAGCAACCATTTTAGGAAGTGGGAGATTTGATCCATATTTGCAGGTGAAGTAGGAGATGAGAGCAAGAAGGCAGGAAGCTAGGGGATAAGATAGGATATCAGTATAGAAAGAAAAATCATCAGGGAGGGATAGCTCAGTGGTTTGAGCATTGGCCTACTAAATCCAGTGTTGTGAGTTCAATCCTAGAGGGGCCCATTTAGGGATTTGGGGCAAAAATCTGTCTGGGGATTGGTCCTGCTTTGAGCAGGGGGTTGGACTAGATTATCTCCTGAGGTCCCTTCCAACCCTGATAGTCTATGATTCTATTCTTGCAATGGGAGGGAGACAGTACTCCAAGAGGTGAAGTCAGAGAGGAAGGTGGACAGGGGAAGAGTCAAGTGGTAAACAGATAACATGGAAGAAGAGAAAAGAAAAGTGAGGTATTGTTCAAAGAAAGAATAAGCGGAAGAGGAGGGACAGACTAGAAGTGACAAGATCAGGAGGAAAAAAAGCCTACTGCTTCACTATGATATTTGAACTAACTCCAGAGCAGGGGAAGTGGGAGAAGGCAAGATCACTGCACAAGAGAGAATGATGGCAGCAATAGCGTAAGAGGGGAAAATCCAGGCCTCTGAGAGACTAATATAGAGAGGGGTGGGAGATGAAATGATCATGTTTTTCTCACTTTTTCAAAGAAAATAGGTGGAACAGGGATCAGATGGAGCAGGATTTAGGGAGGAGGCAGGTATGATGTTAGAGGAGGGGATTCCCTTTATAACTGGGCTCCTTTAATCCCGCTCATTTGTGGTATTTTCTCAACTCAGGAAATTTGCAAAGTTAGATGGTGTGAATGGATGAATTTTGGGCCTGATACAATTCCCATGGGTGTCAATGGGCATCTTTGCATTGATTTTATAGGGAGTTAGATCAGGCCCTGAAAGAGAAGTGAGCTCTTGAAAATCTCCTACTATATGCAGAATTGATTTAGAAGCCAGAGCCACCCAGTGGAAAGGAAAAACCCTGGCTATGAAAAGTGTTTGTAATTTTCTTTAGTAGACTGACTGCAAAGAGGATTTTGAATTGCCTTTTGAACCCCGGCTGCCTTTCTTCATTTAACTTAGCAGACTATCTGCAGGAAGTTCTTTTTTCCTTCAATTATTTGTACCGCATGCTTCTGGGTTTATTTGTTCCCTACTTGGCCTTGCCTTACCTAACCTGCTGCAGTTGTTTTCTATGATATGAGTATCACTCCATATTAGGAGCAACTGTATTCCACATTAATTAAACATTCATACAAATGGTCAGTGTCAGTCATTACTTTGTTTTGAGCAGTAGGCTGCACCAGCCCATAATGAGATCTGAATTACTGAGATTTCTCAAGCTGTCCTTAGCTGGTGGCTGTCTTTGATTAGGGCCATGGAAAAGATTAGAAATGCATTTAGTTTGCAATCAAGATCCTCACTAGGCAGTCATTTTGCACAGTAACTCTAGCTATACGAGGAGTTTCAGTGTCTGTTTATAGACAAGTTTTGGCACTTTCTGTAGCAGTATCGATGGGCTCCCAGCCAACCAGAAGGGAAGTGAAACTCAAGACAGTTGTCTGTTGTTAAAATGATTAAAGGTTACACGATTCCAACAACCTCCAATGACAGAATTCCTTCACTATGCAGCAGGATAGCTGATAGACTCCTGGAAGAAATTGCTGCAATTAATATGAACCTTAATTAAAATGAAAAGGAAGAAAGCTGATTAACTTAAAATTAAGGCTGTTGATTAATCGCAGTTAATTCAAGCGATTAACTCAAAAAAATTAACTGTGATTAATCCCACTGTTAAATAGAATACCAATTGAAATTTATTAAATATTTTTGAATATTTTTCTACATTTTCAAATATATTGATTTCAATTACACCACAGAATACAAAATATACAGTGCTTACTTTAGATTATTTTTAGTACAAATATTTGCACTGTAAAAATGATAAACAAAAGAAATAGTATTTTTCCAATTCACCTCATACAAGTACTGTAGAGCAATCTCTATTGTGAAAGTGTAACTTAGAAATGTAGATTTTTTTGTTACATAACCGCACTCAAAAACAAAACAATGTAAAACTTTAGAGCCTACAAGTCCACTCAGTCCTACTTCTCTTTCAGCCAATTGCTAAGACAAACAAGTTTGTTTACATTTACAGGAGATACTGCTGCCTGCTTCTTATTTACAATGTCACCTGAAAGTGAGAACAGGCGTTCGCATGGCAATTTTGTGGTCGGCATTTCAAGGTATTTATGTGTCAGATATGCTAAACATTCATATGCCCCTTCATGCTTCAGCCACCATTCCAGAGGACATGCTTCCATGCTGATGATGTTCATTAATTAAATTTGTGACTGAACTCCTTGGAGGAGAATTGTACATTCCCTGCTCTGTTTTACCTGCATTCTGCCATATTTTTCATGTTATAGCACTCTCGGATGATGACCCAGTACGTGTTTGATTTACGAACACTGTCACTGCAGATTTGACAAAATGCAAAGGAGGTATTAATGTGAGATTTCTAAAAATAGCTACAGCACTGGACCCAAGGTTTAAGAATCTGAATTGCCGTCCAAAATCTGAGAGGGATGAGGTGTGGAGCATGCTTTCAGAAGTCTTAAAAGAACAACACACAAATGCGGAAACTACAGAACCCGAATTACCAAAAAAGAAAATCAACCTTCTGCTGGTGGCATCTGACTCAAATGATGAAAATGAACATGCATCGGTCTGCTCTGCTTTGGATCATTATCGAGCAGAACCCGTCATCAGCATGGATGTATATCCTCTGGAATGGTAGTTGAAGCATGAAGGGACATCTGAATCTTTAGCACATCTGGCACATAAATATCTTGCGATACACTTTCACGATAGAGATTGCACTACAGTACTTGTATGAGGTGAATTGAAAAATACTATTTCTTTTGTTTATCATTTTTACAGTCCAAATATTCGTAATCAAAATAATATAAAGTGAGCACTGTACATTTTGTATTCTGTGGTGTAATTGAAATCAATATTTGAAAATGTAGAAAACATCCAAAATATTTACATAAATGGTATTCTATTGTTTAATAGTTGTATTAATCTTCCTTAATTTTTTAATCGTGCAATTAATCACGATTAATTGCTTGACAGCCCTACTTAAAATTGTATGTTGGTATAAACAATACTACTGAAAAGCATACTGTGTGTTCTTTGTATTTACAACTACTCTGCTATTCAATGAGTGAAGAAACATGAATGTGGTATATGCTTGGGGCATTAGCCCGTAGCAATTTTGAATATCATAATACTATATGTTTTAGTTGACTTGCAAGCATATCAACACAAATAAAAAGCTATGTGGAATACAGAGTACTGCATTATCACTGCTGGTCATACTGTATACTCCCTATGATGACAATTGTTGAAGCTACCTGTAAGCCATTTAGTTCTGTATCTGCTAAAGATTTATCCACAAAATAGAAACAGAGGCTTGGATTAAAACAAAACTGTAATTTACAGATGCAATATTACTGTTACTGCTAAAAAAAATGTATTAAGTGCCATAAATGTATGGTGCGTTACACAACTATTAAAGAAACAGCCCCTAACCTATCCTGAGGCATTTACAGTGTAAACAGAGTAAAAAAATGCAGGATTATGGGGAAAATAGAATCTGTCAAAGGGAATGGAAGGGAGGAAGGGGAACTTAGAACAGTTTATGGCATTGTTAAGATTTGGTGTTCTACAATTTACATACAGTATTTTATAACAAAATGGAATCTTCCCCTCTTTACTTCTTGTTTTGCATACCGCCAAGTTGATATTGGGGGAAGCCCATGCCTCACTCTAGAGTCCCTAACTTAATATCCTGGTCTCTGCATATTCCAAATATTGCTTTACTATACCTTTTACAATAGCAAAAGGCTTTATACAATGGTAACTGTGAAACTATTTACAGTTTTGCCTCTTGCCTAATTAATGGTACCATGGTATTCACACCATTCCTTACACTTAGAAAAGAGTAAGCTAATTACTTACAAACATTAAGTACAACTATTTTAATGGAAACCACTGTAGTTAGACTTGGAGACTTAGAATTCACCATGTAGTGCAGGTGAATTCTATCGAACACCACTGGACACTAGTAAAAATAAAAACAAAAAACAAACAAACAAAAAAAAGACATAAAATAACTCTGTTCTAGAAAGACATGTGGAATTTTAAGGCCACTGGACTATAGAATTGCAACTCTAATTATAAATTCCAGGTTTCACTATGCTAGTAACATTCTCAAAAGTTCTCATTTCAGGCTCTGACTTCCCATGTGTTGCTTCAGCCTACAAGTGAGTATTTTCTGAAAGTCTGAGCAAAATCCTTTTTTGGTTTTTGATTTTATGTTTGCCATATATAAAATGTTTATGTTATGTGTATGTGTATATATATATATATATATATATATATATATATACACACACACACACATATATATACACACACACACACACACACACACACACACACACGTTTCCCGTTTAAAAATGTGTTTATATATAGAACGACACATATACATATTATGTACACAAGCATACATAATATAATTAACACATGAAAATTACATTTAGTGATGTTAAGATTGCATCAGGAAACACCTTATCCACCCAAAACATTAAGAGCACAGAAATAAGACCTCCACAATGCCTACAATACCACTGATTAATGCACTCCAAAACTCCATGTTTTCTTCTATCTATAACATACCAAAAAGCAACATCTCAACTTCATCAAACTTGCAGTCTAGTGTAAAACTTTAAGAGTAACCTCACATGCTTTTATATCAATTATAGCAACAGATCAGCACATTAGATTGTGTCACATTCTGTTTTAACATTGCAGAGATCACTGTTAAAAGTTTTCCCTTTATGTTTAATAAAAAATAGAAAAAGCAAAACTTAATGGAAGTGTTGAATTCGAGCTAAGTTCATAAAACCATTAGAGTTCTACCTGTACCATATGAGGTATACTAGCGCAATTGGGCAACTCTGTTTTGTGGGCTGAAGTTAGAGTTTGGTTTTGGAGACGGACTTAATAATACACATTTTTAACAACACTCCAGAACTCTGGAAAAACAAACAACGAGGATGTTCAACAAGGTAGCAATGGAGGATGGAAGTGATGGCATCAGGGGACAGAGCAGAGTGTGTTCAAGGATATGGGACACTTCACCCTTGAAGCAGTATGCAATGTACAGAGGGCTGCAGGCAGCGAGGAGGTGAGATGTGCGCTGAACAAATAAAGAGACTAACACTCAGGAAGAGCCATAAGCAGATGGTACTGGGCCAGCATGACTGTCTAAATTGCAATCCAAGGTTAACTGTATTGAATATATAAATAATAGTGAATGATTTACCTATTACATATTATAGATAATAAGTCTTGCCAGCCAGTAGTTCTGGCTGAGAAAAATAAGGCAGCCACCTATGGTCAGAAAATAAACAACACTTGAAAAAACTTTTCCTAACAATGGAATATTTATTCAGCTGTCACCAAACTGGGTGAGGGGCTTTTGGAAAGGTGGCAATACACTGAAAAATTCTGATGGAAGCAAGAATATCATTATATGCTAACTACACCCCAAAAAGTCTAAATAGGGAAACATACTGTCAATGTTAACTATATGAAGCTGTTTAGTGTGAGGACTTGCAAAGTTTAGCATGCTAATTAAAACTCAATACCTGACTTCACAAGCTCTGTATGGAGTAGCTAGGAGAGGGTCTTTCAGTCTAGAAATGGAGGAGGGGATGACAATGTACTGCTGGCAGGAGCAACATAATTGTTGATTTATACTCTTGCTCAGTCAATTGATTGCAAATTTAAGATTAGGTTTGGCTAGCTAAATTGTTACTCTCTAATAATCATGTTTTATCCTACTTAACTTGTATTTATTTTGATTTTCTCTGTATTTTCTGGATCAAATAAATCTTGCTTTAAGTTAAATTGAAATCTGTGGCCATTAGATTTGGGAACTCACTCTCTCTTTCTTTGGAGAACTCCAAAGGAAATAAAAACCTCTCTTCCCTTCCCCCTCAAGTTACCATTTAAGGCGGAGAAAGTTTGTATATATCCTTCCTCTGTTGTTCTAGAATTGACATTCTGAAAAATCCCAGCTGATTTTCACAATTTTTGAAAGAGAATAATAGTTCAACTAAAGTCTCTCTCACAGACTGACTCTTTTATGGACAGACTCTGCTGTATCGTGCTACTACATGCTTCCCCACCCCTCCCCCTCCCGCCCCCAAATCTTAGACTTTGGACAATAAACTGGGGGATATATTTTTGTCTTTTGTACATTCTTCCTTAAAATAACTCTCCCACAAACATGCCACTTCCATCTCCTTACTTCAAGATTTTTGTAGAGAGCAGTGGTGCAATGGTTTGTCCTGCAATGCTTTGCTTTTTGGTAGCTTTATGCACATTATTATCTTTGAGCCCTCTAATTCCATCTGTTCTACACAGGAATTTCTAGCCCTACCGGGTAAATTCCACTGAATAATACTGAGCCCTGGTGAAAACAACATACTTTTCATGCAGGATAAACGGAATGTTACAGATCCACGATGGTATGTCTGCTAATTTTATAGGCACTTTAACTCAAATAAACCTGTGTGAATCTCAACATTTGAGTTATTGAATTATAATATATTAAGTTATTAAATATGCAACATTGTTAAAACAAAGCCATTTGTCTTGGATAAAATACAAGCCAGGATTTTCAAAAGTAACAACACGAGGTTTTGGGTAGAGCAGGCCTAATTATGAAAAGTGCCAAACACTCAGCCTCTGAGAATCAAACTGTTTTAAAAGTATCACAAGATTGAGCACCTAAAAACTGAGGCACCCAAAATCACTAGTCCCTTTTGAAATTCTTGGCAATAGGCTCCAGTCCTGCTAACACTTACACAGGTGTTTAGATAAAGCCAATTGGCCTATTCAGAACAGTAAAGTTAAACACCTCCTGAATGATTTCGAGGACTGAGGCTATAATTCATTTATAAAGCACCCCTGAACTAAGATAGGGTTACCATGTTTAACAAATAAAAAAAGAGGACCCTCCACGGGCCCTGGCCCTGCCCATTTCCCACCCCCAGCCCCGCCCCAACTCCGCCCCTTCCCCACCCTAACTCCGCCCCTCCTCCCTCCCACTCCCAGCCACGCGAAAAGGGCTGCCCGAGCGCTACCGGCTTCACAGTTTGCCGGGCAGCCCCCAGACCCTGCGCACCCGGCTGGCGCTTCCCCAGCGCAGCTGGAGCCCGGGAGGGGAAGCGCCCAGCCGGGGGCGCAGGGTCTGGAGGCTGCCCGGAAACCGTGAAGCCGGTAGCGCTCGGGCTTCAGGCAGCCCCCATGCCGCCGGACCCTGCGCCCCCGGCCGGGCACTTCCCCTCCCGTGCTCCGGCGGCGCAGGGTCCGGAGGCATGGGGGCTGCCCGAAGCCGGTAGCGCTCGGGCAGCTCAGCTCTTAAACAGAGCCGAAGAGTCAGGGGAGGAGAAGAGCAGCCGCGGGAGGGGAAGTGCCCGGCCGGCATTTTCCCGGACATGTTCGGCTTTTTGGCAATTCCCCCTGGACGGGGGTTTGATTGCCGAAAAGCCAGACATGTCCGGGAAAAAACGGACGTATGGTAACCCTAACTAAGATGTTTCCATATTACATGCCTAATAAGGTCACAAACACAGAATTACAGTTGTCCAGTGGTAGCTTATGCCATTCCAGAATGTGGAGAGTGGCTAAACTTACATATCTGAAAACCAGGAAATACAAAGTTGAGGTACATAACACACCCCTACATCTCAACCTTCGCTCTGCCCTCTTTGAGAGATGCCCCAGCACGCCAATAACACAAATCTAGGACTCTACCCTGACAGATACTATGAAAACACACTAGGAACTGAGCACATGCTCACCAATCATTATCAGATTTCTGCCAAAGACAGGGCTCAAACTGAGAGTGACAGACACAGCTCATGTTCAACTAGGGTTGCCAACCCTCCTGGTTTTGCTGGGAGTCTCCCGGAATCGGGCTCTATCTCCCGGAGGCTACTGAAGCCAAACCGGGAGATTTTAGGCCTCTAAAAGTCCAGCAGCGCAGCAGGGCTAAAGCTGGCTCCCTGCCTGCCCTGGCCCCATGCTGCTCCTGGAAGCAGATAACACATCCCTGTGACCCCTGGGGGGGCAAGGGTCTCTGCATGCTGCCCGTGCACTGAGTGCCGACTCCACAGCTCCCATTGGCCGCAGGGATGTGCCGGCCACTTCCAGGCGCGACGCCAGGGCAGGCAGGGAGCCTGCCTTAGCGCCACTGCACCGCCACCCGGGAGCCGCCTGAGGTAAGCGCCGCCTGGCCGTAGCCCACATCCCTCATCCCCTCCTACACCCCAACCCCCTGCCCCAGCTTTAAGCCCCCTCCTGCACCCAAACTCCCTCCCAGAACCCACACCCTCTCCCGCTCCCCAACCCCCTGCCCTAGCCTAGTGAAAGTGAATGAGGGTGGGGGAGAGCGAGCGATGGAGGGAAGGGGGATGGAGTGAGCGGGGCAAGGCCTCGAAGAAGGGGTGGGGCAAGGGTGTTAGGGTTGTCAACTGTCTAATCACACAAACCCAAGGTTCAACTGCCACAGCAGTGTCCCCTTGAGACAGTCAGTCACTGAGAGAACAGGCTGCCTGGAATCCCTCTTGCTTCCAGAGGGCCCTAATCCTTCTGCACATGAACATTTTATTCTCTCTAGCTGCAGCTACTGACAGTAAATTCCTAATTTACCCTGTAATAACTTCTCTAATCTAAACCCCATAAAGGGACAGTAGGTGCAATCCACTTCCTCAGATAAATCCTTAACAACTGAGATCAGTTTGGGATGGATCAGAGTCATAGTTTAAGCTCCAGATGTGGACTAGAAAAATTATTCAATTTTGTACAATGTATTTAATAGGTTTGTATCTTAGGAAGCCCTTGCTCAAATGACCCCAAATTTGTACCATGAAAACTACCCAGAACCCTCATGAGGTACAACCATTTCAAGACAATCTGAGTAAACATACAGATTATAGAGCACTTAAGAGTTCAACTTTAAATAAAAAAAACAATGTTCAACCTTTACTACAGTGGATCTGGTGCTCCACTATAATACACTGGGAACTAGGAGAGGGATTATTGGATTTTCTTTCTTTTTTTTGTTTAAACTTAAAGTTATTTTTATCTAGAATTCCCAGTGTGTCCTGTTTTTACCAGGGCCGCGGGGGGGGGGGGGGGGGGGGGAGAGGGGAGGGGGGGCAATCTGCCCCAGGCCCCGCAGGGGCCCCCACGAGAAGGTCGGAGGCTCCCCCAGCCTCCGCCTTCCCCCATCCCCCAGCGCCTCAATGCGCCGTGTCTAGGAGCGGCCCTGGACAGCGCTGCAGCGGTGTGGCTCGGGTGGGGCCTGAGGTCCTCTTGCTCAGAGCCACGTGGTAAGGGGGCAGAGCTGCGAGCTCTGGCAGGCCAAGCGGCAGGAACTTCTGGACGTGGCTCACTGAGGCTCTGGGAGAGGGGATAAGCGGCATGGTAAGCCCCTCTGAGCCGGGTACCCCCCGACCCCCAGCTCCGAGCCCAGCCCCTCTGAGCCGGGCACCCCCCCCGACCCAGAGCCCAGCTCCCAACCCAGCCCTTGGCAACAGTAGCGCCACCCCCAGGCAGTGACAGCTCATTGGCACCAACCATCACCATCACCCAGCGACAGCCTATTATGTAATTGCAAATGTATACATACCATTAAAGCATTTAATGTTTTTAAATAATGCATTTCATGTATTTTCAAATTAACAATTAATTTTTGAATGTATTTCACTGTTATTTTTTACTTTCCAAATACATGTTACTATAGTATTGTAACTTTTTTTTTTATGGAAAGGGCCCCTGAAATTGCTTTGCCTCAGGCCCCCTGAATCCTCTGGGCGGCCCTGGTTTTTACTATGTCTACTTCATAGATTATAAACTCTTCAAGGCAGACTGTCTTTGATTTGGATCTGTCACAGCACCAAACACTTTCAGTGTTAAATAAACAAACTGCTAGACTAATCATTAAACTTCCAGGAGGCAAAAAATGCCTTCCTAGATCTAGAGTAGCTAAGAATCTGTTCCAGTTCCTCTTACCGGAAAGTCACTGCAATCCATGCTTCTGTCACCTCCAGGCTACTGTAATGTACATTATCTATGCCTTATCCAAAAGACCACCAAGAAATTAAGGTTGGTAGAGCATGCAGCAGCCTACTTGCTAAGCAAGGAAGACAAGATCATATCACGCTATTGCTTTGTCAGTAATTCTAGGGCATATTCAAGGTCCTCATTTACAAAGCCTTGAACAGAATGGAACCAATATATCTCCAGCATTTGATACTCAATCTTCAGAACCTTTGAGGAAGCTGAAATTGGTGGAGGTCACTCAGGTTGACAGAGCTCAGTTATACCTTGGAAAGGCCAAGCCACAGCATTCTTGATGAATGATCCAGGGCAGGGGAACTTTCTACTGACATATCAGCTTGAGCTTGACTCTTACCACCTTCAAAGAATGAAGTTCTGATCACTTAAGTAAAAGGCTTTGAGGAGGGAGAAGAGCCATATTCCACTGAGATTATTCTTTGTATAACAAATATGCTGAATTATCTTAATCATGACAATACAGCATTTTAGAAAGCGTCCTATAATATGCTCCCAATTAGTATACCAATTTTACACAGAACATTTACTGACCTCTACATATAACCATGATGATGACGACGACAACATTACAAACACACCGTCGTTAGAAAAGCACCATGTTATCTGCAAGACAAATGTTCTTTTTTCTTAAGAATCCTGCTGTCATGTGGCTCTAACCACTTGCTAACTTAAGTATTTGCTGTAATTTGAACCTGAAAACAACAAAGAAGAGGTCTACTACATGAAGACCAAACAGGGAACATGAAAACATGATCCAGTAGCACCAGTTACAGCATTAGAGTTAAATACTCGGCCTGATCCTCAACAGGAATCAAGAGTTATTGCTGTCACAAGAAAGTACTTTTCAATTATCTATTATAGTACATAAAGAAATAACAGCGTGAACATTATAGAGAAAAATAAGGCCATACTCCCCTATGTATGTTAAGCAAAAAACAACCGCTTTATCAGTCTAGTTCTTGTGAGGTGACAAAACAAAATCTAGACTGCTATAAATATTTGCAAAGAACTGTGACTAGCAGATTATCCCCCATAATGAAAGGCGCATAGCTAAGGCAGAATCAGATTAAGTTGACAAGAGAAAGGCACAACACATCTTTGTGACAATAGGCCCTCCAAATCATACCTAAATTAAATTCACAAAAAATATTCATAGAGCAAAGACAGACACTATTTAGGCATGCGGCAATTCTCCAAACAAAGCCATATTTTTTTGGAGTTTAATGTACCCACCCTACACACACCCACATTATCTATCATTTGAAGGCTTATTTTATGTACATTTAGATGAAGTATGACGTGGAGATGTAAGCCTGTAGGCAAGGTGAAACAATGGTACCAAAATGAGAAAATGTCATTTTTTGTAGTTTCTAGAAACATCACAGTTATTACTGTTTACATTTCTACAACTTAAATGTGGTGCTTGTTGGTTATAGCTACCAAACAACACTGTATTAAGATTTTTATTGTTTTGCACAGGGAAGGTTGTTTTTTTTTCCAGAAATGATGAAGCTGTTTAGCATAAGGCAAAAAATGTGACTATCAACATTTTGCAATATACTAAAATGAAATGTTGTCACATTACATTCTTAATCGTCAAAGTATCTCAAAGTAAGGCTGCGAGTTTGTCACGGAGGTCACAGAAGTCATGGATTCCGTGACTTTCCATGACCTCTGACTTCTGCAGCAGCCAGTGCGCCCAAAACAGGGGCAGCTCAGGCAGCCCCTGCGCCAGGCACACCTGCCGCTGCTGGGGCAGTCTTGGGCCACCACATCCCTGCATCCCAGAGGAGTTTGGGTGTGGGAGGGAGCAGGGGGTCGGGACACTGGACGGGGTGAGGCAGGCTCTAGGCGACGTTTACCTGGGGGTCTCCCTGGAAGCGATGACATCCCCCTCGGTCAGCTGCTAGGCAGAAGCGTGGCCAGGCAGCTCTGCGGGCTGCCTCCGCCCAGAACCCTGGCTTTGCAGCTCCCATTGGCCGCGGTTCCTGGTCAATGGGAGCTGCGGGGGTGGTGCCTGCAGGAGGAGGCAGCCCGCAGAGCTGCCTGGCCATATGTCCACGTAGCAGCTGACTGAGGGATGTAGGAAGAAATCCAGTCATCAGGGGTATGTTGATACTAACAGGGAGATCCCCAGGTAAGCACCGCCCAGAGCCCGCCTCACCCTGTCCTGTGCCCCAACCTCCTGCCCCCTACCACACCCAAACTCTGCTGCTGCTGGGCGGGGGAGAGGTGCGGAGCCAGGTAGGGAGCCTACCAGCCCCGCTATCCCCCACCCAGCACCAGCAGGGGTCCCAGGCTGCGCGCCACCGCCCATGTCCCCCTAGCACCAGCAGAGGTCCTGGGCCGCCCCCCCTTCAAGCAGCCAGGGCACCCACGGGGTCCCCGGGCAGCCCCACCCAAAGCAGCCCGACCATCCTCCCCCAGTGTCCACAGGGTCCCCTGGTAGCTCCCACCCAAGTTTTATTCACTGGTATTTGTAGTAAAAGTCACGGACAGGTCACAGGCAAATACCTGTGACTAAAACATAGTCTTACTCATAAGTGATAATAGTTTTCTATATTTTCAATTGAAATTTGCTGACTAGATCAGTCTCAAACTGAAGGTTGTGCACCAGTAGCAGTAGATTGCGTGTCTATACTTAGTACTGCACAGTGAGTAGATACAGGTATACATGAATTCCTAATCTAATGCTTCTCCATTTGTAAGCTTTTGTACATGCAATGTAGCATCTAATCTGCCTGGTAGAAGATTTTAATTTGTAAATACCTATGCATGCAGTATTAGCCTTTAAAACATTCTATAAACTTGTTTTTTAATTCAGTGACATTTATGCACAGGTCAGTATTAGTGTTAGAGATGACAATACACACCTTCACATTAGGAAAATGCAAAAGCTACGATTGAAAAATGCAGTCTATAAAAAAGTAATGAAGACAAAGTCCACAATCAAGTCCTTGCCTCTGCATCGAAGAGAGATGAAGATGTTACAGCTCTTACGAACCATGTGATCAATAATACGATAAACTCATTTGGCCCTGAATCACATCCAGAGGTGCTTATCAACCTATCTACTGGACTGCATATAGCATCACATGTACAAGTGTTTCCACTGAAAATAGATGTTGGTGAAGAACAAATGGAAAAATTTGTCAGATGTGCCTGAAAAAAAGGAAGAAAGGAGAGTAGCAAAATATGGACCCTGGACTTCAGAAAAGCAGACTTAGATTCTCTTAGGGAACTGATGGGCAGGATCCCCTGGGAGGCTTATATGAGGGGGCTAGGAGTCCAGGAGAGCTGGCTGTATTTTAAAGACGACTTATTGAGGGTGCAGGAACAACCATCCCGAAGTGCAGAAAGAATAGCAAATATGGCAGGCAACCAGCTTGGCTTAACAGTGAAATCTTTGGTGACCTTAAACTCAAAAAGGAAGCTTACAAGAAGTGGAAATTTGGACAGATGACTAGGGAGAAGTATAAAAATATTGCTAGAGCATGCAGGGGTGTAATCAGGAAGGCCACGACAAAATTGGAGTTGCAGCTAGCAAGGGATGTGAAGGGTAACAAGAAGGGTTTCTACAGGTATGTTAGCAACAAGAAGGTGGTCAGGGAAAGTGAGACCCTTACTGAATGGGAGAGGCAACATAGTGACAGATGATGTGGAAAAAGCTGAAGTACTCAATGATTTTTTTGCCTCAGTCTTCACAGACAAGGGCAGCTCCCAGACTGCTGCACTGGGCAACACAGCATGGGGAGTAGGTGAGCAGCCCTCAGTGGTGAAAGAGCAGGATAAGGACTATTTAGAAAAGCAGGACGTGCACAAGTCCATGGGTCCAGATTTAATGCATCCAAGGGTGCTGAGGGAGTTGGCTGATGTGATTGCAGAGCCATTGGCCATTATCTTTGAAAAATTGTGGTGATTGGGGGATGTTCCGGTCGATTGGAAAAAGGCCCATCTTTAAAAAAAATGGAAAAAAGAGAACCCGGGGAACTACAGACCAGTCAGCTTCACTTCAGTCCCCAACCAAATCATGGAGCAGGTCCTCAAGGAATCCATTTTGAAGCACTTGGAGGAGAGGAAGGTGATCAGGAACAGTCAACATGGATTCACCAGGGGCAAGTTAATCTAATCTAATCCATTGGAGAATGGAAAATCTACCAGCTCCCTCGGTAGTTTGTTCCAATGGTTAATCACCCTCGCTTTTACATATTTGTGCTTTATTTCTAATTGAAATTTGTCTGGCTTCAGCTTCCCATGAGTTCTTGTTATACCTTTCTCTGCGACATTAGAGAGTCCTCTGCTACCTGCTATTTTCTCCCTGTGAGGGTAATGCTACACTATAATTAAGTCACCTCTCAATCTTCTTTGTAACAAGCTAAAAAGTCTGAGCTTTTTAATTATCTCACTGTAATGTATTTTCTCCAGCCCCTGAAACATTTTTGTGGATCTTTTCCACACCCTACCTAATTTTTCAAAATCATTTTTAACATGTGGAACCAGAATTGTATGCAGTCTTCAAGTCTCAGTTTCACAAATGCCTTACAGAGAGGTAAAAATCAACTCTCTACTCTTACTCCCCTATTTGTACATCCAACAATCACATTTTTTTTGTTGTTTGGTTGGTTTTGTTTTAGTTTTTTTTTTTTTTTTTTGCCACAGTAGAACACTGGGACCTCGTGTTGAGTTATTATTATGAAGCCACTGTTTTTCAGGATACAATCCTCCATCCTGTAAGCACGGCATGCATTCTTTGTCCCAAGATGTATGATCTTGCATGTGGCTATATTAAAAAGCATTTTATTTGAATGGGCACAGCTTACAAAGCGAACAAGATCATTCTGTGAGAGTGCCCTGTCCTTATTATTTACAACTCCACCAATCTTTGTGTCATCCATACATTTTATCAGCAGTGATTTTATATTTACTTCCAGATGATTAATAAAAATGTTCCATAGTGACAGGCCTAGAACGGATCCCTGCAGAACCCCACTAAAAACACCCCATTTCAGTGAGGATTCCGTACTGACAACTACTTGTTGAGCGCTATCAATTAGCTAGCCAGTTCTTGATCCTTTAATGCATGTTTTATTGATCTTGTAGAACACTAATTTTTTAATCAGACTGTCATGAAGTGCTAGGTGAAATGCCTTACCAAAGTATATTAAATCTAAGCAGTTACCCTTCTAAAACAAGCTTGTAATCCTGTCAACTACACCAGCTTTGTTTGACAAGACCATTTTCACGACTTCTGTGTTTTCTCTTCCGCTGGAAAACTCCTCTTTCCTCTCCAGTCCTTCAGCAGCTATTTCCCATCAGACCCCTCATCTCTTTCTTTCCTTGGTGGCTCCTGTCCCATCTGCTCCTGCCCTGGGTGATTCATTTTCTGTTCCCCTCCCTTGATGACTGTGGGCCATGTATGAGATATGCTGCTACAGAGTAATTTTGTGACCTTAGCAAAGTAATTCTCCGCTCATTGAGGTTGACTTCTACTTCCTTAAAGCCACCTTCTCTGAGCAGATGTTTTGTGATGAGGTTGACTTGGACAAAGGCCCACCGTACTAAGAACTTTATAATTTTTCAGTATACTGGGATTTTCTACAATTTTTTTGCAATCATACTAGCCAAGAGATATTAGAAGAATGTGTAAAGTAGGCTTACAAATTCTAATAAACCACATAACGGACTGAATCCCAACAAACAGATGCTAAATTATCAAAATAAAGTAGGTAAAGGTGCATCTCCAATCTCAATGCTACTGAGAAGATGATTCAAGTAAATTAAACCTTCAATAATATAGTATGTGAAAGCCAAAGTTCGATAACCTACCAAGGCGAGACTGCAATGGGTAAATCTGAGGAATAAGAAGAAAAAAGAAGGGCCAAATCTTTGGAATATCTTAGGATAAACAGTAAGGCAATGATACAGACAAGGAAGTAATAGTACAACCCTAAGACCACTGTCAACTGCATGAGATCAGCACAAACGTTTTAAAGTAGCATCCGAGGAAAATCCTGCCTCTCTCGGGAAGTCAGATACAATGGACATACATGTCAGAATAAAGTAGGAACAGCTGCTATTAACTTACACCTTCTTATACCTACTTTCCAGCTCCATGGAACATATGTTGCACCAACTCAGACTCTAACACATTGAAAATTAGATATAAATAGGTCCAAGGTAGTCACAAAATGTTATAAAGCCTTAGGAGTTTATGTAAGAGAATCTATAAATTACACCAATGAACACATGTCTGAAACTGGCTCAATATTTCTTAGTCATCTAGGTGTTACAGTGAATGATGAATCAAACACTGTCTTATAGTTAAATTAAGTACGCAGATTTTCAAAAATGATACAGTTGTTTTAAGGATTATGGAACTGGAAGCCAGATTGACTATGCAGGCATGTATGAAGCAGCAAATAAATCAGATAGGTTCCATTTAACACTTCAGACTGTACAGTTTTATCCCCAACATATCATCAGTTACTTTCAATGGTAATTTTTTCATTGACACAGATAAGCCCATCTTTTGCTTTTCATATATTCTCCTCCCCTACTATTATCATAGTAAAGATGCTAATTATGTGTCAAGTACTACATTTTAATTTAAACAACATTTAAGCTGTTTGTAATATCGCAATATGCAACTACTCAAAACATTTTTTTTGTATGCATACAGGGCACAAGAATTCAGAAATAACGGCTGTCCCAAGCATATGCCAGATGAATATGGGACAATGTACTTTTAGAGACACCATTGTGTCAATCCCATTTTAGCATTCACCTGAGATACATCCCATCTTCTGACCCACTAGAACACTCCTCTTCCACAGCACCACCATCAATTGAAAAGTGTCCATTCCCACTTATAATGTATAACAATTGTGAAGTACAGTAGCTCAAGAATAAAATGTTTAAGTTATTCAAACAATGTCTTCTCAAAGCATTAGCAATTGTAAAGAATGAGAATGAGAGTTCTCAGCTGCTTTGGAAATGTATGTTTCTTAAAAAGTTTCTTCAAATTGTTCAAAGAGCATATTTGTCTTTAGAATCACCGTGCAAAAACTAGGATTGTGAGTAGCAAAAAAACCTACTTTAAAAAAAAAACCAAAACACTGGCAAAGAAGAGCTTGAATGTCAATTCAAATTGTGCGCTAAACCTATATTTAAAAGATCCCAACAAAGATGGGGAAGGAGTGTAGTGAGTTTGAAAGGATAAGAAACTGATGTCTTTCTATTGTCATTTTGCCCCATTACAGCATCTTCAAAGTTACCAGATGAGTTTTTATCTTGAGCAATCCTTAAGGCAATTATTTTCCAAATCCCTGGACAGCATGTTCAAATACCCACACCTCCCACAGACACACAAAATCATCCTCTCATGTACAATAGAAACGTCACATACCGTTGACACATTCAAAGACATCACAGCACTTGCCGGGTGTTGCGTCTCCACGTGAGACTATTTGGGGAATGGAGCCTGCCTCACACATGGGGAAACCACATAAACCAGAGAGACACTCGCATCTGAAACCAAAGAAAAGGAAGGGGAAACCCCATTAAGTAAATGAAGCCACATATCAGAGGAAAGCATAGAAAGGTGAAATAGCAGGCTGCAGCAACAGAGTTCCTGCTGTAAAGTAATTATACAAATATTTTTAAATGACCTTTTATTAAACACAGTGACCAGGTTTAACAAAATCTATTATTTTGGTGAATTAACTCTCTGAACTTTTGTACTAGGGGTTTAAATGCTAGCTGGTCATGCAATCATAAGGAGGGACAGGTGGAGGTTTTCAGATCCTGTGCTACACCCATATCTTTTCCAAGCAATATACATACAGGTTCAGGTTCAGAAAGCAGCAGACATAGAATAATCTTAAGATTGTCTAACATGGGTTTACCCCCAAAAGGTGTTTGAGAAAAATGTAGATTGGTAAAAATTAACAGCAGCACCCACCCCTACTCAATATATGGAACATGTAGTCCCTCACCATTCACTCCCCAGGTATATCTTAACTGGGTTATATGGGGGGAAAGGAAGAGAAATCATGCTTGATATCTACTGCCTTGACATCTTGGGTAGTCATTTACTTAGTACACATAACTGAGTACAAAACAGTACCATTCTGATTGGGTAGTGCTTTACTCGCATTTTGCAGAGGTGCAAATGATTACACAGGGAGCAAAGGCAGTGGAAAAATTGGACACTCAGTGTATGAAATATTTTGGTTAGTTTTGGATAGTGGATCACTACCATAGGCACAGTCTTTTTCACAACGTGTATGGTGCTTTTTAGAGAAAAGGTTCGAGTTGGAAAGCATAAAATCCTGATAAGAAGTAGTCTGAGATAGTCTCTATCTAATTTCCCTGCTTAAAAAAAAAAACTCAGAGAAAGGGGAGTTCCATTTATTTGTGATGCATGGAATGTAAAGACATTATTAATATTGTTTATACGGTGACATCAACATACATTGAGCTGTACAAAAAATCATGTGTACCAGACATTTAGTAGCTTGTGCCTGGAGGAGCTTACATATTAAAGGTGTGAGCAGGCAGAACACAATAAAATACAAGACAAAATGAACACAGAGATGATAGCCGTTATTACAGCTGAGAAGCTTCATAGAATTAATATTTCTTCAAAAGTTTTTCTGAGTGTGTAGATACAAATTTTATGAAAGATGTATACATTACCAGTAATTTACCATCTCATGGATGAACATGAATTTTAAAGCAGAGGGAACAGGCCCTATAAATATATTTTAAAAGCAATTGAGGATTGAAAATCTCCTGGTTGCCTTTATAATATATTTAAAAATAGGCGTGCCATGAATTCCCTGTCCCAAATCAACCCACCTGTGTAGTGAGAAGCAGTTGGCTCAGAGGAGAAGTGAAAAATCTGGCTCTTTCAGACAGTAAGTCTTAAAGAGGAAAGGGTGGCTGGCTCTCCACTACCCCTTATTCCCCAGTTAAGAGAACGTGGAACAGACAGGGAACCATTTACAGTGGACAATATACCAATGGATAAGATAAGTTGGGAACATAAAGATGAGGTAAAGAGTAAGTCGTACATAAAAAGTGTGTGGATAGAGCGAGCATGTTGTGCAGGGACTTGTTCCTACAAAGTAACAAAGCCAATCCCAAAATATGTGATGCAACATAATGTGTAAATTATATAAAGGAAGAGGTTTGCTGTGTAACTCTGGATGTATAAACAATGAGGAGTCCTCGTGGCACCTTAGAGACTAACAAATTTACTTGGGCAAAAGCTTTCGTGGGGTAAAACCCACTTCATCGATGCATGGAGTGAAAAATACAGTAAGCAGTATAATAAGCAGTATTATAATACAGTAAGTAAATAATTACAGTATTATAATACAGTAAGCAGTATAGTAAGCTGTAATATTTATACTGCTTACTGTATTTTTCACTCCATGCATCCGATGAAGTGGGTTTTAGCCCACGAAAGCTTTTGCCCAAATAAATTTGTTAGTCTCTAAGGTGCCACAAGGACTCCTTGTTGTTTTTGTTGATACAGACTAACACGATTACCACTCTGAAATCTGGATGTATAGTGTGCCCTATACCCACCTCCTAATGCTTGAGTCTAATCAACTCAACATAGCTTTGCTGTATGCCAAACAAAACAACCCAAGTGACAAGAGTGGAGCTGAACCAAGGTCTCAGGGAGCCAAGTGGAAGAGGTTTCAGAGGAATCCCAACATCCTGTTCATTAACTTAGCTAGTTTAAATTAGAAACAATTATTGCATTTTTTTTGCCATGCTTCATATTCCCCCCCCACCTGCTTGAATCGTTCTATTCCTTGAAGAAGTCTCTACTTATTGCCCCCATATGGTGTCATTCAGCTTTTCCTTGCCAGTTTTGACCTTCTCAACTTCCCATACACAGTCTTATGGGAAAACCTAAAGATAAAATATTTCAAAACTAAAGATAAAATATTGTGTAAGGACATCATACAGGTATACAAAATATTATATAGATATACCACAGGTGTCCATTTCCTTTCCTTTTTCATGAGGAATAATTTATTATTATTTCCTTCATGAAGTCCTTCTCATCAATTACTATGAAATCTAATAGTCACCCAAACGGATCCCAGTTCCAACATGCTTGTCCACCCAGAAATTACTAATAAAACTCAGTGTTATAAGTGATTCCTCTAAAGGTTAAGCTCATTACAATATTCCTGTAATCACGGGCTTAAACGAAAATGAGAAACTAGAGAAACTGTAGCGTAGCATATTAAGAATACTTTCAGGACTCTCTATCATCTAAGGCTTTTCCAGACTAAACCACTCATTAGTATTATTGGAATCCAGAACATTTCTAAAATCAGGTATAAAGAAAAGAAAGAGCTGGTGATGGAGCAAGGTGGCAATATTTCATATATTTTATACTTTAGTCATCAATTATGAGTTAATCTGGACTAGGTTTCCAAAGGAGGTTGTGCAATCGCCAGCATTGGTGGATTTAACAACATCTGGACAAACACCTGTCAGGGATGGTCTAGATTTACTTGGACCAGCCTCAGCATCAGGTGTTGGACTTGTAACTTCTCAAGGTCCCTTCCAGCCCTAAAATTGTATAATTCTACTATTCTACATTTTAACCCTATCAGGTCCTGCCTCAGTCATCTTTTCTCAATACTAAATACTGCCAGTTGTTTTAACCTTTCCTGAGAGGTCAGGTTTTCAAAAAAAAATTTAAATCATTTTTGTAGCTCTCCTCTGGACTCTTTCCAAGTTGTCCACTTCTTTCCCAAAGCATGGCATGCAGAACTGGCCACAGTACTCCAACAGAGACATCAACAGTGCCAAGTATAGCAGGACAATTACCTCCTGTGTCTTACATACAACACTCTTGGTAATGCATCCCAAAATGAATTTAGCTCTCTCACAACTGCATCATATTGTTAATTCATATTCAATTTGTGATCCCTATAACTCCCAGATCCTTTTCAGCAGTATTACTGCCTAACCAGTTGGCTCCCATTTTGTAGTTATGTATTTGATTTTCCTTTCTAAGTGTAGTACTTTGTACTTGTCTTTACTGAATTTCATTTTGTTGATTTCAGACCAATTCTCCAATTCCTGAAGGTTGTTTTGAATTCTAATCCCGATGTCCAAAGTGCTTGCAACCCCTCCCAGCAAATTTTATATATCGTGTTGTAATAGACATGCAAGCATCATTCTGGGATGTATTAACAGAAATGCTGTAAGCAAGACATGAGAAATTCTTCCGCTCTACTCCATGCGGATTAGGCCTCAACTGGAGTATCGTGTCCAGTTCTGGGTGCCACATTTCAGAAAAGTTGTGGACAAATTGGAGATAATTTTTTGCTACTCTCTAGACTATCAAAGGTCTAGAAAACATGACCTATGACTGAGGGAAGACTGAAAAATTGGGTTTGTTTAGTCAGCAGAAGAGAAGACAGAGGGGACCTGATAACAGTTTTCAAGTACATAAAAGGTTGTTACAAGGAGGAGGGAGAAAAAAAAATGTTCTCCTTAACCTCTGAGGATAGGACTAGAAGCAATGGGATTAAATTGCAGCAACAGCAGTTTAGGTTGGACATTAGGAAAAATTTCCTAACTGGCAGGGTGATTAAGCACTGGAATAAATTGTCCAAGGAGGTTGTGGAATCTCCATAATTGGAGATTTTTAAGAGCAGGTTAGACAAACACCTTTTCAGGATGGTCTAGATAATACTTAGTCCTTCCATGAGTGCAGAGGTGACCTCTCGAGATCCCTTCCAGTCTTACGATTCTATGTTGGTCCCAGGATATTAGAGAGACAAGGTGGGTGGGATAATATCTTTAAAAAAATAAAATCTCAAAAGCTTGTCTCTCATCAACATAAGTTGGTCCAATAAAATACATTACCTCACCCAGCTTGTCTCAGATTTTATAAGCATACTCTCCACTTCATTATCCAATTCACTAGTGAAAATATTGAGTAGTATTGGACCAAAGACAGACCCCTGTGGGAACCCCACTAGATATATTCTTACAGTTTGACAGCCAGCCATTGATAACTATTCTGAGTATGGTCTTTCAACCAATAGTGCCCCAATCTTATAGTAATTTCATATAAACCACATTTCTCTAATTTGCTTATGAAAATGTCACGTGGAAGCCTTACTTAAATCAAGACACATTTACAGCTTCCCCCCATCCACTAGGCCACTAACCCTGTCAAAGGAGGAAATTAGGTTTAAATAAATAAAATGTTGCATCAATAAGCCCTAATCAAATTTTAGAGAGTTAAAAAGAGAGCTGCTGTAATCATGTACAGATTCGGGGGGGGGAGGGGAGAACATCTAACTTTTGAGGTCCTCTCAAGCTTTATAAATATGTCAATGTCATGTACTTCATTAAATATCTTTTATTTTCAGGCTTTACAATGGAGCGAACACTGGTATTTACATTTTCCAAATGTAAATATTTTCCATTTTGGTTGTGCCGGAATTCTTTTCACATAATTATTTTGGTTTCAGTTTAGCTAGAAGATGCTGAGAGAATATTTTCTTCTCTTGGAATAGGTCATACAAAGTTGAGAAAGTAGGAAAGCTTGTCTTCCTCCTCCAATCTATGAATAAAAACCAGGCGACAGAGCATGAAATCTACCCATTTAAAAACCCAAAGAACATCACAGGACCAGATTTTCAAAGGTACCGTATATACTCATTCATTAGCCCGTTCATTTATAAACCGACCCCCCAAAATGGATAGGTAAAAATAGCAAAAACTGCATGACCCTTTCATAAGCTGACACGATATTTCAGGGGTTGGAAAACTTTGGCTCCCGGCCCGTCAGGGTAAGCTGCTGATGGCTCGGGACATTTTGTTTACTTGGAGTGTCTGCAGGCATGGAGCCCCTCAGCTCCCTGTGGCCGCAGTTTGCCGTTCCCAGCCAATGGGAGCCGCGGGAAGTGGCACCACTTCCCGCAGCTCCCATTGGCTGGGAACGGCAAGCTCCAGGTAAACAAAATGACAATGTATTAGATATTCAATTCAATGATTCCATAGAGTTTAAAACCATCAAATTCTGGTGTAAACCTGTTTATAAGCTGACCCTCGCTCTTTGAGAAGTCACTTTTTTACCAAAAATATTCGGCTTATGAATGAGTATATACGGTATTTAGGCACAGTAACACAAACTTCTCCCAATCCAAATCAATGCAAACTTTAGATTATGCAGATGTGCAAAATATGGTTACAAGTACTGTTTGACTCTACTGGGTTCCTTTAGCTTGGCTACTCCTCCTGGGACTTGAATATGACTATGGGCTCTGCAGGGCTACTTGGTGTTGGCTTCTTCTTGACTGGGGAAAAGAAAGTAAGGATGGTATCTCCCAAATATCACACCACTTGTGGCAGAAAAATGAGACATCACTCAAAATAAGTTGGGCAGATCTGTCTCACACACTTCTTCTCTCGTATATGAAAAATGAAACAGATAATGTTGATACCTAAATCATCAACACTGGACAACTGAGATATCCTGCACTGGGATTAGTAGGCCAGTTCACACCTCTCAGTGCTAAAATTCCAGGCTTTCTGCAGGCTCCCATCTACTTTGATTACACTTAGTTCACATTTTTAGAAGTTTTCTTTTCAGTCATAAATGAAAGCTGAGATTCTGTAGAACAAGACAGTACCTTCAAAGAAGTCAGTGTTCAGCGTACGGGTGTGTACTAGTTGTTTCTGAGTCCTGCTTCAGGCCAGACACTGCTTCCTCTCATGTTCTTTTAAAAAAATAATGAATCAAGCAAATTGTTTTCTGAGATACAGTGAAATGTACTGACTAGCTGCTTATCTATATCCCTTCCAATGTTACAGCTACTTTATCAGCAGGATGTTTGTGAGTGAGCGGATACTGCAGGAGCTATTAAGTAGATAAAGGAGTTGGATATTGACCCAGCACTATCTTTGTGACACTACTTTCCTACAGATATTGGAGAAAAGACAGGGAAAATAGTTTTCCTTAATATTACATATATTTAGGATGAAGACAAATTTCCATTGATCTATGTTAACCCCTTTGAGAGGGAGTATAAAACATGAGATGCCATTTTGTGAGATAGGATCAAAGGTGAGAGAGGAAGGATTGGAATGGTAAATGAGCTGAAAGCTCAAAAGCAGTAAGAGCTCAAAGAGTTAAGATAACAGGAGGAAGTGTGGCGATACCAGAGTTGTGAGAAGGGACAGTAAGGCAAGAGTGAATACTAGAGCAAATGAAAATACTTAGAGCCACCAAAAGTGAAGTATGAGAGAGTACCCTAGAGTAGCGGGTCTCCAGGGCTGGCTTAGACTTGCTGGAGCCCAGGGCGAGAGCCGAAACCCACCACCCAGCCAAAGCCCGAGGGCTTCAGCCCTGAGTGGCGGGGCTCAGGTTACAGGCTCCCTACTGGGGCTGAAGCCCTTGAGCTTCAGCTTTGGCCTCCCTGCCGGGGACAGCGGGGCTTGGTCTTTGGCCACCCACCTGGGGTAGCAGGGATCGGACTTTGGCTTCCCGCCTCCTGGGGTCGTGTAGTAATTTTTGTTGTCAGAAGGGGGTTGTGATGCAATGAAGTTTTAGAACCCCTGCTCTAGAGCAACTAGGTGAATGTAGAGAGGAATGAAAGGACTTCAAAAAATAGTCAAGACAGAAAATAAAGCATTTATTATTTAGGTGTCAGCTCTGTCAAATGACAGTCATGGGATGACAGCAATGGGACAAGATCTCTCTGAACAGAACATCACAGATCTAGAGCTGATCAAACATTTTCAGTTGGAAAATGCTGCTCTGTTAAAACAAATTTTGAGGAAATTTGTTGAGTTTGAAAAATAATTGAAAAAAGCATGTGGCTGTTTTTGGAACAGATTGTTTAATTTCCCATTTCACAATGACTTTGTTTAGAAATTTATTTAATATTGTAATTAAAAAAAATTAAAGTAAAAATTAAAACATTTCCATTAAGCTGAACTAACTTTTTTCCAAAAAAATTTGTTGTAAGGAAATGTTCAAAATTCTTTATTTTTATTCCAATTCAGAACAAATTTTGAAATCACAGAATTTCCTGTAAAACAAAAAACCCATTTCCTGCATAGCTCTACATGCAACCACTGGCATCCAGCAACTAATATTTTCAAAACATTTAATATGAAGCCAAAGGTAGTCATTCCAAAAATACCTTTTTAGGGGGGAAAAGTTTTAGGTATTTTTCTAAAATACAGAGAGAACTGAGATACTATTCAAAGAGGAGCGAGTTCCAAACCCTGGCGCTCAGCACAGCAAAGCATGATGGATCAGCTGCTCTAATGTATAATTATAGGATTCTGCAAAAGCAGGTGATGTTCAAAAACAGACATCAGGACAAAGCTCTTGGAAGTGGATATGAATGTAGATTGAGTCTGCACTGTTAAGGGTTTTAAAAGTCAGCAGTGTCAATTTACAGTCTACATGGCTTTTGATAGATAGCCATTGTAAAAGCAGGCATAAGAACACTCACTATTGCTGAAGGCAGGTGTTCCCATTGGAAAATTGGAAGTCTTTCCAGTGATACAAAGCTCCATCTGTAGTCCTGAAGTGTCATGAGATACTGAACTTTACGCCTATGACTGATCTAAGGCAGAGTATTCCCCACATTGGACTTGTGACAATGCAACTCATTAAGCAGATGCAGGGGACACCAATAATTTTTGGTTTTAATAGTATTACATTTTAATTTCCTTCCTTCCACTTTGTTTGCATTTTTGACATGTTGTTTTACCCGCAAATTCTTGCCTTAAGGAGAATGCGCAGACTAGGGTGACCAGATGTCCCGATTTTATAGGGACAGTCCTGATATTTGGGGCTTTTTCTTATATAGGCTCCTATTACCCCCCACCCCGATTTTTCACACTTGCTGTTTGGTCAACCTAGCACAGAAGAATCAAGGGACTTTGCCTTCCCAAACCTGTGAATTGCAAAGAAAGAAACCAGCACTCCTCACATTCCATTCTGCCTCCTGCTAGAATCATACAAACACCGGACAAGTATCCCTCACCCATACAAAAACCTTTCTGAGAGTTCGGCAAGCGTGGAGAAAATATTCCCAGCTAATAGGGGAAATAATGCTGCAAACACTAGATCATCCCCAACTTGCTCCCACAGTCCTAATTTATCATTGCCTTCACTTATCTTGCTAATGAAAGAAAATCAAGTTATGCTAATAAGAATGTGTTCCCTGTAAGTTTTTTCTTTAACATACATTCTTATTCAACAGGATCTTCAGAGAAGAGACTGTCCTTATCTGTGTGTCTCAGAGCTCAACGTATAGCTTAAATAAAATATCTAGAGATTCACATTGGGTATTTCATTCCAGGGTGGAAAAACTGAAGCTACTTTCCATTTCAATATTAATGCCGATTCATATCACAATTGACAACTATGTCTGTTTGTAATGTCTCACTATAAATTAATATATTAAGCACAAGGTTTACAAACATCCTCCTACTCTTTATTCAGACATTTGTCTATTGTTCACTACTTTTCCCAGGGACGTGTCTGAAGACTATTTTAGGTGGAATAAAGAGAGACGTTAACTACTGCTAGTTTATGCTGTATGTCAGGAAGGTAAAGAGATCCCCTTCATTTAGTTACTATGCAGGAACACACAATCAGTTAAATGTCAAAAGGTACTCGTGAGTACAGCTTTGAGATGCGTGCCATCTCCTCTCCTGAAATAGACTAACAGTGCTCCTGGGAGGCAGACAGGTTTCTGGTTCCCAAAAAAGCATGCCATAAACCTTTTCTGACCAATTGAAAAAAATCACATGCGAAACTGAAGCCTCTCTCCTCCCACATAATGTGTCAGCAGTCTGAAGTCAGGGACTTAGAATTCATCTCTCTATTAATTCCCTAGGTTCAGTATTCCCAAGTATCCTTATAGCTATACTGTCACTTAGCATTTATTAATTGCTGCTAAAACAGCAAGTTCTTGGGGGGGGGGGAGGCGAGGGGGGAGGAGAATGAAATGTATTGGCTTCTAGAAACCAAAAAAATAAATTACTAGTTTCATTAAAATACTATCAGATTTCTTGAAACCGATAAAATTGACAAAAGTTGGCTAATTGTGAAACTGATCATGGCAATCTAAGCTGAACTGCAGCTGACTTATTGCTAACATTTGTTTGTGATTTCATGAAAAAATTGCAAACCTGTGGAAACTACCTCCTCTGCCCCAACATATGTGCATGCCTACACAGAGCAATCTCTGCATGTTACTCTTCCTTCTTCCTGGATTTTGTAATGCAAAAATCTTTATACGGGATATTGTGAGAAGCTGAACAAAATGTTTGCAGTCCTCTCTAGGGTGACCAGATGTCCTGATTTTATAGGGACAGTCCCGATTTTTGGGTCTCTCTTATATAGGCTCCTATCACCCCCCACCCCGTCCCAATTTTTCACATTTGCTGTCTGGTAACCCTAGTCCTCTCCCATGCCTCTTCAAATCCCTTTCTCAACTTGTACTTAAATTAAAAAAATAAATTAATGGAGATATCCCATCTCCTAGAACTGGAAGGGACCTTCCAGTCATCGAGTCCAGCCCCCTGCCTTCACTAGCAGGACCAACTACTGATTTTGCCCCAGATCCCTAAGTGGCCCCCTCAAGGATTGCACTCTCAATCCTGGGTTTAGCAGGCCAATGCTCAAACCACTGAGCTATCCCTTCCCGTCCTTCAAAATCAAACTCCTTGTTTTTTTACTTTCAAAGACTTCATAATTTTACTCCAGCTTATCTTTTCCTTTCTCATTATTTTTCATTCCCCTAAGGATCCTCATGGCCACACCCCCAACCCCTTGGCCTCATCCCAGTGGCTGAAAGTTTCAGAGTTACAATGAAAAGCGTAGTTCAAATACTTTGGAGCTATCATTTCAGGCTGTCTACAGGCTCAGACAGACACCAGTTACGCTGTTAGTATTGAGTGTTCCATTTAAAGCATGGTGTAATCACTTAGGGCTAGTCTACATGGTACATTAGTCCACACCAGTGGGGTGTAAATTGTAATCATGCACTAACGGGTCTGTATAGATGAGCCCTTAGAAGAACATGAACACTATTTTCTAGGTACCTTTCACATTTCTTGGTAAAATTCTATATTTTAAGTAATTCCTTCTTGAGAACTCCACAGAAATAAAGTTTTTTCAAGCTCCTAAAATATCACAATTACATAAATCACACACAAAATTTTGCACAGGGATTAAGCCTACAGAAAATCCAAAAACAGGAGTTTTAACAAAATAAAACAAACAAAAAAGATACTTGGCCTGTTCACCATCACCCCCAGCAAACCAAAACACATGCTTAACTCTATCCCTGTAATTACACCCTACTGACTTCCATGCAAGTTAAGCATGTGTTTTATTAGATCAAGCACTACAACTGTATTATTCTTTGCTAGAAAGGCTGACAGAGTACTGGACTGTCTAAGAGAACTTCCATTCTCGGATGTTGCCTCCACGGTTCCACTGTCCAGGCAGGCTCCACAGCCTCTGCACATGCTACTTTCCTGATTACAGCCTTTGACAGTATCTCATCCTAGCTGCTTTGGGCATATTAAGCTTCTGTAGCAGGAGTATTAGTCCAATGGATTCGAAAGGTTTTTGGAGCTGTGCCTCTCTCTGGCAAACCTCTATAGGTTCTTCACTAATCAGGCTCTTGTTGTTGTCACAACTTTTTACATGCAAGTGTTGAAACATGCATCACTGATAACTTGATACACGGGCTAATTAAGGTTTTCAGCATGGTGTTCACAAAAAATGGTTTCACTTTATTTTTCTGGTGTTTGTTGTCTAGCAAAACTGAAACACAAGTAGCCAAGCCAGGCACTTGGTTGATTTGCAAGGGGGTCAAATCCTGCCCCATCCCACATGTGGTGCAGCTGGGGCACTCCTCTATTGAGGTTATTGTACAATTCCCTACACCCAAGGTTGGGATGTTGAAAATAACTGCACAGCAGGTTGACAGACAAGGTGGGTGAGGTAATATCTTTTATTGTATCAACTTCTGTTGGTTCAAGACAAACGTTTGAGCTTACAAAGCTTCTTCATGTCTGGGAAATATATTCAGAGTGTCATAGTTAAATTCAAGGTGGATTAGATTGTTTATCATAAGTAGTCAACACATTTAAAGGGACCATTCAAGGTGAAGTGGCCAGTTAACACTCTTCCTATCCTAGGGGAGAAATGAAGGATGGTTGATAGAGAAAGGCCGCTGGAGGGATTGTTAGTGGGTTTCAGGTTGTTGTAATAAGTGAAATCCAGTGTCTATTCAGTCCATGATTTTTAGTATCTAGCAAAGTTACGAATTTAAGCTCCCAGGCTTGTCTTTTGAAAGCGTTATGCATGTTTTCTTCGAGGATGAGGACTGACAGAACAGATAGAATGGTCACATTGTGAAAAGTGCTCACTCACAGGTGATACTGTGTTTTTATCTTCTATCATTTTCCTGCGTGAGTTTAGTTGAGAATGTAGCGATTGTCTCATTTTACCCACATAGTTGTTACTGGGGCATTTAGTGCATTGGATGCGGTACACCAAATGCTGTGATAGGCATGTGTAGGACCCATGGATCTTGAAAGATGTGCTGTGAGGGGTGTTGATCATTGTAGCAGTGGAGATATGTCTGCAGGTTTTGCATCTATTGTTTTGGTAAAGTCTAGCGTTGCATTGGTGTGTCCTGGACTGTGCATAGCAGGTAAGAAGGTTGTTAATAAATAATACACCTCTACCTCGATATAACGCTGTCCTCGGGAGCCAAAAAATCTTACCACGTTATAGATGAAACCGCGTTATATCGAACTTGCTTTGATCTGCCGGAGTGCGCAGCCCCGCCCGCCCGGAGCATTGCTTTACCGCGTTATATCAGAATTCGTGTTATATCGGGTCGCTTTATATCAGGGTAGAGGTGTAATACCTGGCTTTTATACAGCATTTCTCATTACTAGATCTCAAACGAGGTCAAGTGTCATTATCCCATTTTACAGATGGGGAAGCGGAGAGACAGAAGTGAAATGACTTGCCCAGCAGGCCAATGGTAGTCGGGAACAGAACCCAGATCTGCTGAATGCCAGTCCAGTGCTATATGTACTATGCCACACAGCCTAAAGGAGCAGAGTCCTGTGAATCCACATTTTAACGTGGGCCAAAATCCGTTTGCAATTGTAACAATATAAATCCAGCATAAGTGCACTATTCAAATTCACACTCATATAACCAAATTTGGCCCTCAGTTTTGAGGCTAGCAAAATAATCAGAGAAGAAGGAGGATAAAATAAATTTAAAAAACAACATTTACAAATAATTAAGTTGGTATTTATTTTTAAAGGATTATGAAGGTATAATTAATAAATTTTCCATAAAATACTTTTAAACAAATTTTTGGTAGACTAATAGTAAATGTACTACATGCAGTCTTCCTCTTCACTTGTGTTTTCACAAGTTTCCTCTAAAAAATGTTACACCTTTTTCTCATTCACTGCACAATGAGTGAGGCTGGTGTCCCATGGACAGAACAGTACATGGTTACATAATTAAAGAATGGATTTTAAACATATGTACCCAACGGTAAGAGTTATGGTTGCTTGTGTAACCTTATCTCTGGAATTTCCTAACTTCTGAGTGGTTCGCTTAGTAATCTTAAAGTTCCCTTAATACAATTTTTTGTAAGGAGCATTTTTAGTAGAAATTATGGTGCCAAAATTTTAGATTACTCACCATCCCCACAAAATAAGATTATTTAATTTTATTTACAATCTCAGATGATGTTTGGGCATATGTTAATGTAGTACAGCATGAGAGAGCTTGGTTAGCTTGGCTTGATATTGAAAAGGTCCTATGCTTTTCAATATCAAGCATAGGGGGAGAATTACCTACTTTGTGTTTTGTTTTTTTTTTAAATAAAGTTTGATACTGGCTTTTTGAGTGGAAAATTGATGAGTACATTTGGGATCCAGTTTTTCTGGTATCTGTATCAGTATTTTAATGGAATAGAACTTGCTGCAGACAATATCATATAGTACAGAATTCCAGGAAAATACCAGGTAACTTTTTTGCATGAAAAGACGGTTACTCACCGTTGTAACTGTTGTTCTTCGAGATGTGTTGCTCATATCCATTCCATTAGGTGTGTGCGCGCCGCGTGCACGATCGTCGGAAGATTTTTACCCTAGCAACACCGGCGGGTCGGCTGTGGAGCCCCCTAGAGTGGCGCCTTCATGGCGCTGAATATATACCCCAGCCGACCCGGCGCCCCCTCAGTTCCTTCTTGCCGGCTACTCCGACAGTGGGGACGGGGGGCGGGTTTGGAATGGATATGAGCAACACATCTCGAAGAACAACAGTTACAACGGTGAGTAACCGTCTTTTCTTCTTCGAGTGCTTGCTCATATCCATTCCATTAGGTGACTCCCAAGCCCAACTTAGGCGGTGGGGTCGGAGTGAGACATTGCTGTGTGCAAAACCGCTGATCCGAAGGCAGCATCGTCCCTGGACTGCTGCACTAGTGCATAGTGTTCTGTAAACGTGTGGACTGACGACCAAACCGCAGCTCTACAAATGTCCTGGATCGGAACTTGCGCCAGGAAAGCCGTCGAGGAAGCTTGGGCCCTCGTGGAGTGAGCGGTGAGGTGTGGTGCTGAGACACCTGCCAGGTCGTAGCAAGTCCGGATGCAAGACGTAATCCAGGAGGATAGGCATTGTGAAGAGACCGGTGAGCCTTTCATTCGGTCGGCCACTGCAACGAAGAGTTGCGTCGTCTTTCTAAAGGGCCTTGTGCGGTCAATATAGAAGGCCAAGGCCCTGCGTACGTCCAGAGAATGCAAACGTTGATCCTGGCGAGTAGCATGTGGTTTAGGGTGAAAGACCGGGAGAAATATATCCTGGTTGATATGAAATGGAGAAACCACCTTAGGGAGAAAGGCAGGATGTGGGCGAAGCTGCACTTTATCCTTATGAAAAACTGTGTAAGGGGGCTCGGATGTAAGCGCCCTGAGTTCAGAAACGCGCCTTGCTGAGGTGATGGCTACGAGGAAGGCTGTCTTCCAGGATAGGTACAGAAGTGAACAGGTGGCCAGTGGCTCGAATGGATGACCTGTGAGCTTGGAAAGAACCAGGTTGAGGTCCCACGTCGGAACGGGCTGACGTTGTTGTGGGTACATCCGGTCTAAGCCCTTGAGGAATCTAACGACCATCGGGTTAGAGAATACCGAGGACGCGAGTTCCCCTGGATGAAAGGCCGATATAGCGGCCAGGTGAACTCTAATTGAAGATATCGCCAACCCTTGCTGTTTTAGGGAGAGGAGATATTCCAAAATGAGAGGAATAGGTGCGTGCAACGGGGACGTGGCTCGTTGTTCGCACCAACAGGAGAACCGCTTCCACTTGGCCAAGTATGTGGTCCGTGTTGAGGGCTTCCTACTGCTCAGCAGAATCTGTTGGACAGAGTGTGAGCACTGCTGCTCTGCCTGGGTGAACCATGGAGCAGCCACGCCGTGAGGTGGAGTGATTGCAGGTCGGGGTGACGCAGGCGACCGTGGTCCTGAGAGATGAGATCCGGGCATAACGGAAGCGGGATCGGTGTCCGAACCGAGAGTTCCAACAGCGTGGTGTACCAATGTTGTCTCGGCCACGCTGGGGCGATCAGAATCACCTGTGCCTGGTCTCTGCGCAATTTGAGCAGTACCTTGTGGACCAGAGGAAACGGAGGGAAGGCATAAAACAGGTGGTCCTTCCAGGGAAGGAGAAACGCGTCCGAGAGGGAGCCCTGAGCTCGACCTTGCAGGGAGCAGAACAGGTGGCACTTCCTGTTGTCTCGAGATGCAAACAGGTCTATCTGGGGAAACCCCCACTTCTGGAAAACGGAATGTATGATGTCCGGACGGATAGACCACTCGTGTGTTTGAAAGGACCTGCTGAGTCGGTCCGCCAGAGTGTTCTGGACTCCAGGGAGGAACGATGCCATGAGATGGATTGAGTGGGCGATGCAGAAGTCCCACAGGCGAATGGCCTCTTGGCATAGCATTGACGAACGTGCTCCTCCTTGCTTGTTGATGTAAAACATGGCGGTGGTGTTGTCGATGAGAACTAACACACAGCGGCCACGTAGGAGATTGAGAAATGCCTGGCACGCCAGGCGCACCGCCATCAGTTCCCGAACATTGATGTGCAGGGCTATCTGGGGTGCAGTCCACAGGCCCTGGGTATGGTGTTCGTTGAGATGGGCGCCCCAACCCAGGGATGAAGCGTCTGTGACCAGGTGCAGAGAGGGTTGTGGGGCGTGAAACGGCATCCCCTCGCAAACCACCTTGTGGTCTAGCCACCATGTGAGGGAGGTCAGGACCGAGTTCGGGACCGTGACCACCATGTTCAGGCTGTCCCGATGTGGGCGGTATCTTGATGACACCCAGGTCTGGAGTGGGCGAAGCCGAAGTCTGGCATGCCTGGTTACGTACGTGCAGGAAGCCATGTGACCCAGCAGGGTGAGGCACGACCTCACCGTGGTAGTTGGGAAGGCCTTGAGTCCTTGAATGAGGCTCGTGATGGTGCAAAAGCGATTGTCTGGCAGGATGGCTTGTGCACGTCTGGAGTCTAGAACCGCGCCGATGAATTCTATTCTCTGGGTAGGTTCTAGAGTGGATTTGTCCTTGTTGAGTAGGATACCCAACTTGTTGAATGTGTGCACTATTATGTGGACGTGATCTCGAACTTGTTCTTTGGTGCGACCGCGTACCAGCCAGTCGTCTAGGTACGGGAACACCTGTATCCCTTGCCGACGAAGGTACGCTGCCACGACAGCCATACATTTCGTGAACACCCTTGGGGCCGAGGATAGGCCGAAGGGAAGGACTGCAAATTGGTAGTGCACCTTGCTTACCACGAACCGCAGGAAGCGTCTGTGAGGCGGGTAAATTGCTATGTGAAAGTATGCATCTTTCATGTCGAGGGCGGTGAACCAGTCTCCAGGATCGAGGGAAGGGATAATGGCCCCCAAAGAGACCATGCGGAACTTCAACTTTACTACGAACTTGTTGAGTCCGCGCAAGTCCAAGATGGGTCGCAGACCTCCTTTGGACTTGGGAATGAGGAAGTAACGGGAATAGAATCCCCTGCCCTTTAACTCCACTGGAACCTCCTCTATGGCCCCCATAGCAAGGAGCGTGGAAACTTCCTGTATAAGAAGTTGCTCGTGAGAAGGGTCCCTGAAGAGGGACGGGGAAGGGGGGGAGGAGGGGGGGATTGAAGAAAACTGGATAGCATATCCCCTGTCCACCGTGCGAAGGACCCAACGGTCCGAAGTTATAAGGGACCAGGTCCGGTGGAAATGGGAAAGGCGATCCCGAAAGGATGGGGCTGGATCCTGTGGGATGACTGGGGCGCCGTCCTCGACCGCACCTTCAAAAGTTCTGCCTGGGGCCTGAAGGTGGTCTAGGTGGCCCCTGGTTCTGACCAGGTTGAGGGCCGGTCCACCTTCTTCTACCACCTCGCCCTCGCCTCCGGGTCGAGTCCTGTCTCTGACGAGGCGGGGGGGGGTAGAAGCGCTGAGGCTGCGGTCTAAATGGCCTGCGCTGAGGGCCCACAACATGCATCCCCAAGGAACGCATGATCGTCCTGGAGTCCTTGAGGCTCTGCAGGCGAGAGTCCGTCTTTTCGGAAAACAGCCCTTGTCCTTCAAAGGGCAGATCCTGCAGGGTTTGCTGCAGTTCCTGAGGCAGACCCGAAACCTGGAGCCAGGAGATCCTCCGCATAGCGATACCTGAGGCCAGGGTTCTCGCAGCAGAGTCCGCTATGTCTAAGGAGGCCTGTAAGGAGGTCCGAGCCACCTTCTTACCCTCCTCCACCAGGGCTCCAAACTCCTCCCTGGACTCTTGGGGAACCAACTCCTTGAACTTCCCCATAGAGTTCCAGGAGTTAAAGTTATAGCGGCTCAAGAGCGCCTGTTGATTAGCCGCTCTAAGTTGCAACCCTCCGGCTGAGTAAACTTTACGGCCGAATAAATCGAGGCGCTTAGCCTCCTTCGATTTGGGCGCTGCGGCCTGCTGACCGTGGCGCTCCCTTGCGTTCACTGATGCCACCACCAGTGAACACGGCTGGGGGTGGGTATACAAGTACCCATAGTCTTTAGACGGAACAAAGTATTTCCTTTCCACCCCTCTCTCTGTGGGTGGGATAGAGGCAGGAGTCTGCCATATCGTAGATACATTGGCTTGTATCGTGCGGATCAGGGGTAACGCCACCCTCGATGGGGCATCCGCTCCGAGGATATTCACGATGGGGTCGTGCACCTCCACTATCTCCTCCGCCTGCAGGTCCATATTACGGGCCATCCGACGCAGAAGATCTTGGTGAGCCCGAAGATCTATTGGAGGTGGACCTGTGCACGATGTGCCCGCCACTGCCTCATCCGGAGAGGAAGAGGAAGATGCCTCCGGTGGGACAGGATCCAAGGGAGGGTCCTGGGCTCCCTGCTCCTGGGCCGGAGCATCACCCGCGCTTGAGTCCAGGGCGTCAGGTGGTGCGGACACGGAAGCCTCCATGCCCCCTGGCGGAGGCCGAGAGATGGTGGACTCCGGGGCCCTTCTAACAGAGTGACCGGAGCGAGAGGTCGAAGCAACTGGAGCCCCTTGCGCCTGATGGTACGCCCACGGGGTCCAAAACGACCAGTGAGAAGGGCCATGAGAATGGTCCTCTGTTATGTTCTGCCAATGGCCCAAATCCTGTTCCTCGGCTTGCCCTTGAGGGGGGTATGCCGATCTCGAGAGGTCCTCCGAGGAGCGAGACCCCGATCTCGATGGCCATGGCGGTGCCGAGAGCGTCGAGACGATTCCCGTGGGCTGCGGTGCCGCACGGTGCCGGTCTGGAGATGATCTATCTCCACGCGGTGCCGGCGATCGGTGCCGGGACCGCGACCGGTGCCGATGACCTCGTCGGTACCGGGAGTCGGATCTGGACCTCGACGAGGACCTGGAGTATGCCCGGTACCGGGAGCGGCCTCTCGACGTCGAGCGGCGACCGTAGCGGTGCCGAGAACTACGTCTCGATGTTGATCGGTGCCGACGATCATAGCGGTGCCGAGACGTAGAGCGGTGCCGCGAAGAAGATCTTGGCCGCGAGTACGACCGGTGCCGAGGTGATATTCGGTGCCGGGACTGCGAGCGGCATGGGGACCTGCTTCGGGACCTGGATCGGTGCCGAGGTTCCAGCCCTTGCGATGGAGGGCGCATCAAGGCAGGTTTCCCCCTCGACTGGACCGGGCGAGGCAACGGTGCCGTCGGTGCCGGTGGTTGAGGCGGTGCCGGCTCCTTGAGAGCTATTAAGTCTCTCGCCGCCGCGAAGGTCTCTGGCGTCGACGGGAGGCACTGTATCACCGCCTGCCTCGGCGGAGACGCCGTCTGCACCGGACTCAACGGCCTCGGCGCCGGAGTCGACGGTGCTGGAGGCACCTGTTTCCGGTGCTCCACCGGCGTACGCGGCTCTACCCCCGGCACTGGGGGAGCCAGCGTCTTCGGCACGGAGGTCCCCGTCTTATGGGCTTTCTTATGCCCTGGGGATAATGACCGGCGCCGAGGCACTTGCTGTGCTTTCGGTGCCGACGAGGTCCGGTGCCGGGAAGGCTCATCTGACGCCACTCGCGTGGTCGTCATGGCCGGTGCCGCCGGGGCACTGCGCACCGAGGCGCTAGGTGCCGGGGCCTGACTTGTAGATGGAGCGTCCGGACTAAGTGCCGCCTCCATCAGGAGTTGCCGGAACCGAAAGTCCCGCTCCTTCTTGGTCCTTGGTCTGAAGGCCTTACAGATCTTGCACTTATCTGTTTGATGGGACTCTCCCAGGCACTTCAGACAGGAATCGTGCGGGTCGCTCGTGGGCATAGGCTTAGCGCAGGAGGCGCACAGCTTGAAGCCGGGAGCGTTGGGCATGAGCCCGGCCCCGCGGCCGGGGGAGAAAAGGGGGAGACGACCCCCTTAACAACTAGACAACTCTTAAAACTATTGAACTATTTAACTATAAACACTAGGACTATAACTATAACTATAACTGCGAACTAAGCTAGGGAGAGTGGAGAACAGCTAAGCAGCGCTCCACAGTTCCAACGACCGTCAGGGGCGGTAAGAAGGAACTGAGGGGGCGCCGGGTCGGCTGGGGTATATATTCAGCGCCATGAAGGCGCCACTCTAGGGGGCTCCACAGCCGACCCGCCGGTGTTGCTAGGGTAAAAATCTTCCGACGATCGTGCACGCGGCGCGCACACACCTAATGGAATGGATATGAGCAAGCACTCGAAGAAGAACTGTTTGTTCTGAAATACTTTAATATTCTAAAAATGTAGTAAATTGCACCTCATATTTGAACATTTCCAAAAGAGAAAAACCTCTGCTATCTCAGCTCTTGACACCCTTCCTACGGGGTGGTATAGTTAACAGTACCTGCGAAACTGAGTACACATATAATTTTCATTCATTAATAGGATTGGATTTATTCTTTCGCAGCATGTATAGGGATGTCCTAAGCACACTGCTTTCCCATCATCTGATCAGGGCATTTTCCACAGTTTCACAAAATGATTTGTCCCTTGTCAACCAAATTCTGACTAGACTGTCAATATGAAAATTCTGACAGGTATGAAAACAAATACATCTAATAACACTCCATTTTATGTATTTGTGTACATTTGAGAAGAATTTTTAGTTTCAGAAAGTTGATTAGATGTTAGCAGTTTCATAAAACTGACGATTTAACTTTTTTAATGGTTACCCTAACTGGCGCAAGATACATATGTACCGTGGCCATTGTACTAACACTCACCACCTCCGGTACCTACAGTAACTTCAGTGTCTTCCTACATTTAGGATGTTGAGAATTTCAGGCCACATACTGTATAAAGTGAGACACTGAAGAAATGTTTAACAAATCAAAACCAGACAAACCTTGTGGGAAGAGTACAGCAGCCATCAGCTGTCAGCCTGACTTGGGTTTCATAGCTATCCAGTGGACAAACAACTTGTTGAACAGGAGGGCATTCCACTGTGCTGCAATCCACACTGAAAACTGAAGAGAAAAAAAAGAAAAAAAATTAAAACTCTGTTCAACTCTTGCTACAGAAAGTCTTGTGTGAAAGACACCATGATGAAGAGCCAACTTATTAATTCTTTTTATCTAGGCCAGAAAAGTTGCTTCACTAATTAACGTTCTCCAGACAATACTAAAAAATAGTTACACTAACTCTGACTTCTGTTGCATTTGCAGGATCGAGGACTAAACAAATATTACTCCATTAAAAATTTATAAAGCCACCCAGACAACTCAAATTCAAGTTTGAAAATTCACACAAAGGGGAATAATCATGACATGAACATGGGTGGTGAGACATTGAGAACATTGAAAGCTGAAAAAAGCAAATGCCTGACATTTTTGGAGTATAAAAGTACATTTAGAAACAACAGGTTTTTTCTAATAAATAAATAAATAAAAAATAAAAAACCTATTAAAATAAGAACCTAATAAACCTACTTTATTTTATTTTTTTGGTGAAAAGTGAAGCCTATGTATTAAAAGTTAAAATGTCTGGGGTTTAACCAGTGAAAAAATATTTATGCTTGGAAGTACCTGATGTGCATCATCAGTTGTATTTTTAATGGATGTTCCATCAGGCTGTAATGTTCAGGGGTTTGAACATGACTGATAGTTCAGCTGCCTATTATTACTGCTTTTCCTCTTTAGGAGGAACAAAAATAAACAACTTGTTTTTACGGAGGGTCAAATGACTGAGGAAGCAAAATTTATGTTGAAAATGTGGTTAAGCCCTATAATTTATAGTCAAGAAGTTGAAACCTGCTTTTTCTGAATTAATCCTAAATATACGATGTCTAAGTAAATTTTATTGAAGCCTTACAAAACTGTCATGAAAGTTACCAGTCTAGACAAAAACCTATTTGCTCTTCCTTACTACTAGTATAGTAATGAAAAGCCTAATGAAATTTAGTTGCCCGTTTCTTAAAAAAAAATGCTCATATGAATGATAAGGTGAGTAGAATTTTACAGTACTGACAATTACACAAAACAACAAGCAATGCTTGATAAAACTCTGTTGGTATCACCTGAAGTGGCTGCTTATAATGGTGTGTGATAATTCATTATTCATAATGCCTTCTTCAATTATAAGAGAACAGACAGCGAGGTTAAATTCTAAATTTTTGAAGCTTTATTTTTGCATTCGCTATGGCATGATCTTTAGAAATGTTGAGCATTAATAGCTCCAATTGACTTCAAGGAGCTGTAATCTGTAAGTCTCAGAAAAAATAACACCGTGAATATTTCAAGAAGGATACCTAGAAATTGCTGTAATCAAGTTTAATAGACACTTTAAATATTTTGGGGGCAAGTCACTTGCCCCAACCCACATCTAGCATCAACAGAACTAGGTTAAGAATTCAGAAATTCTTGTCTTCTAGTCCAGTGCCTAACCCATTTAACTTGCATAATATCGACATGGCTATTCGTGGTAATGGAAATTCAGAATGTATTTCCAATTTATGTGGGGAACAAATGGAAGTGGAAGCTTTAAGCCACTATAAATAACCAGCACAGCAATCAGCCACATAAAAGCAGAATCTTATTGACAAATACACAGAATTATCTACACAGCAATCTACAGAAATTTTTAAAATATGAGCAATTCTGAATTTAAAGGAAAAAAATCCATTTACTAATCTACACTTAATTACAGAATTACAGGATGAACTTATAAAACTACAATTCACCTCAAAGTTTGCATATCATTTTATAATACAGACAGTAAGATACCAGTCAGATTTTTTTAAATACCTTTAACATTAAGAATTTTTTTTTTAAAAAGCAGAGTTATCACTCATAAGTTAAATGTTTTAAGTATTTTAATGAATCGAGTTTATTTCTTCTAATGAAGGGTTGACTTTCCAATGTATCCAATAAGAACCTAAATTTAGCCATTTTGTCCCATAAATGCTAATGTAAAATGATGATGTTTCTCTGTTTCTGTTACACTAAACAACAATCAGTGTCCAATTTCTTGGTCTTCAAGTAGCCATATTTTACTATCCTGGCTTCAGGACTTCACAAGTTGTGCAATTTCCTGACGTCCAGCAGCCACTGAGCTATTTCAAGAAGCTTTTCCACCTCAAAAATGGTCACAAAAGGCAACCTTCCCATATCCCAATCACATTCATGGAGAAGGATAACCGGGAACTCACAAAGCAATGATTTCATCCAGCTCTTCTGAGAATCCTTTCTGGCTAACTGGTTTTCACATCTTTCAATGGCTACAGCAAACTGGTGCATCTCCCATACATTCCATTAGCACAGCTAAGGTGAAGAAAAAGGTCTTTTACTCCTGGACCTCTATACAGTATTTGAAAAAAAACCATCAAAAAATGTCACAGCTGAGGGACATGGCAGATTCCAAAGGAATACACTCAAATGGTCTGAATCCTTCCTGGAGAGACTCATCCAGTGGTAATGATGGGAAACTGCACTTCCACCATCTCTGCACCTATGGAGTTTCTCAAGTACCAGCCCTCTTTGGTACTATTCAATATTCGCATGCAACAACTAGGAGGTAAGACATAATAGGCATAAGTGCCAACAATATGCAGATGACACTCAGTTCTATCTGTCCTTCAAAATATACATTACCACAACTGTCAGCCAGTAAGTTCTGCGTTCTGCCAAGATCAGCTCATGGATTGAACGACAGTCGCTTGAAGCTAAAGGTAAGTTAAATGGACGTTATGCTTGTTGATAGAAGAAAACACTAAGAAATTTGGAGATACAGTGAAGTCTCCTGTAGCTGAAGATACTCAAACACAACTGGTCAAGTCAGTCCACAGTTTAAGAGTGCTCCTGGATTCCTTGCTGACATTAAACCCTCAGACAGCAGCATCCACAGGAGTTTCTCAAGATGTTCTGTCCCTATGGGTCCTCCATGTTAGGCACATGCACACCCATGCACCTTTAACCAGACATTTTTCTTCAGTAGTGCCCGTGGACCTGTGTCTGAGCCCTACACACCCTCATGTTTTGGACTGAGGTTATACAGGGAGTGGCAGACCCACCATCATTCCAGCTCCTTCTCAACAGCGCTTCTTAATGTGCTAAAATGCATCCTGAAACTCATTTAGGTAATCTTTGTATGGAACGAGAATGTCTCCATTGCAGAGAAACTGAAAGGACTAAGAGTCTAGGAGAGGATCTGAAGGGTTTGGTCCCATCAAGATAGAAGGCAAAGGCTCTTATGACTAGAGTATTAAGACTGACCTATTCCCTTGAAGAAGTTTGAGGTTTGGGGTGAAAAAATGGAAGCTGAACGTCCTGGTTGAGATGAAAGTCTGAAGAGACTTTAGGTAGGATGGAGGATGAAGCAAGGATGAAGAGATACACTGTGTTCTACTGAGACAAAATATGATGGATCAGCTATAAGCACTCAACTCAATTATTGTTCCGTCTGAAGTCATGGCTACAAAAAACACAGTTTTGTAGGATAAGCAAAGAAGGAAATAACTCCCCAAGGGCTCAAAGGGTGGTTTTCTCAAGGCACTGAACTAAATTAAGGTGCCAAGGTATAGTGGGCTCTCTTACATGAGGGAAGAGATTGGTTACTCCCTTTAAGAATCTTTTAGTGGTAGTGTTTGTAAAAACTGATGACCCTTGGGCTGATTGGTGAAAGGCTGTAGGGCCAGCCAGGTGGACTTTAACAGAGCTGAATGATAAGTGTAGGCTTTTCAAAATTTATAACAGATAGACAATCAAGTCCAATGGAGAAGTGTGCCTCAAAAGGAGACAATGACCACTGTGTGCATCAAAGCTGGAAAGGCTTCCACTTTTGAAGGTATGTTTTCCTTGTAGTGGGCTTCCTACTGTTTAGCAGCACAGACTGCACCTTGAGAGAGCAACCTTGCTTCAAGTCCAAGAGCTATCAAGGAGCCATGCACAGAGGTGTAAGAGAGAGATTGGCTGCCTGACCCCTGCGTCATAAGGTCAGGCCCCAAAGAGAGGATAAGAAGTGGCCTCAGACATATCAGGTCTGGGAACCATACCTGTCTCAGCCACGTTGGCGCTATAAGGACAACTACTGCTTTCTCATGTTTCAGTTCGTTCAGGACTCTGAAGACCAATGGCATTGGAGAGTAGACATACAGACAAACCAAGGCCAAAGAATAAGGTGGGCATCTCCCAGGGAGTTCGGAGTCCCCTCCTTGATCAGAAGTGATGGCATTTTGTGCTTCAAGCTGTTGCAAATAGATCTATTGCTGGGGGGCTCTGCACAAGACAGATCTTGCAAAAGATAGGACTGCTCAACTTGTACTCATGATCCTGGCAAAAATACCTACTCCAAGTGTTTGCTATCTTGTACAAGCTCCGCCTGCACTCCCAGAGATGTGGCAACCCTTCTCATAAGGTCCTGAAACACTTTACACTCTTCTGGAGGCGATTTTAATTTCAGGCCTCATCAGAAGATGATGAAATATGGTTTCCCCCATTGTTGGCGCTAACAGACAAAGGGGAGACAAAGATGGTGAGGGATGGTAGAAAAGTCTTCCCTAAAGATCCCTGCTATGGATGAAGGCAACCTCCTTCTAGATTGGGACTTTAGGAGATCTTGAAAATTTCGGAGCAGTCCAAGATGACCGGTAAAGGCCATGGGGGGGGGGAGGGGAAAGAGAATATTCTACCCTTTGAACTGCTGAAAGTGGTGGGCCCCATTCTGAGGATTCCTTGTAAGAATGCCAGACATTACTTTTACATTTAGTATCCCTGGAATGAGGTCCGTGAGATGATCTAAAGACCTTGGAAGGGAAATTGGTCTCTCATGGTCTGAGTCCGAAGAGGAGATATAATTCTCCACGGTAAATGGAGGAGCAGTCCCAGTTGGTATTTAGAGTTTCAGTGTTGGAAAAAACTGGTACTGCCCTAATGTCACTGACATAAAAGAAGCATTCAAATGAGGTAGCAGCAGTGGGCAAGGCAGCTAAAATGCCAACAGATAGGTTGGTGTTGAGGGAGCCGTCAATGTCCAAAACGAAGAAGCTAGGGAGAGCCATGCTGGAATCATCAACAGTGCAGAGACTAAAACCATCAGTGCTAGCTGGTGTAACAAAGAAAAGCCTGGTATTGGCAGACACACTAGGTCTCTCACTGCACGGAAGGCCTGTGGAGTTAACGGTCCTGGAACCTACAGTGCTGGGAAGGAAGGACCCAGTAATTATGAAGACACCACTTTTGATGGTCCTGGAGGAACAGAAGTCCACAAAGCCACATCTAGTGAGGCTGGTGAGCATTGGTGCCTGTGACCAGACCTCAAATTGATATCAGAGGGCTTACTTTGTGAGGCAAAGAATGGGACTTTGACCATTTGTGAGACTTGGAGGAGGAGGATGGCTTAGAGTGCTTTGAGATGGCTGTTGGGGACAATGAGGAGGGGTGTTTCTCTCTCGAATTGGGCTTTGAAGCTGGGGCGGGTGCTCTCCATGGACAAAAAGTCTGCCTTCTCGTGGTTGGGATACAGTTCTGAAGAGGGACACACTGCCTCTTCCAAAAGGTGGACTTTGAAGCGAAAATCCCTCGTTTATTTGTGCTGATAGGAAAAGAGGTACAAATCCAACCTATCCCTCATCTAGACAATTCAAGCAGCTTTTGTGTCTATCCATGACAGTGACCATGGTCCCTGCATGTGGCACGCTGCTTAAACCCTGGGGATTTTTTCGTGTTAAATCCACCAGATTTTGAACTATACTAAAAATAAACTAGAATGAAAAACCATATACGGTAAGATGAACTCTTTGCAGACACTGGAAACCCAAAGCTAAACAGCTATTGGAAGCTCCAACTCTTGCCATGGGTGGTGAGAAGGAATGGAGAGGGAAGCCCCTTTTATGCCCTTGGGTTGACATACACGGAAAGCATGGATGTTGCCTAATGGTATTACTAAAGTCTCCGACTCAAGTGCATTGGGAGCATATGCACCTACAATGGAATGTATATGTGCACAATCACTTGAAGGAGAACTTCTGAGGTACAAATACAGGGTAGTGTACATTATAAGGAACAGGCGTTCAGAGATAAGTGATAAAAATAATTACAGGTCTGTCGCATCTTAGGCGCATTTAACATGTGTGATTTCAGCTTTACACGGTCGGCAAAAACAAAAAAAGAGAAAACTAACAATTTAAATACTATTTCTGTAGTGTGGGCGATTCCACCCGCCATTACATTCAATGTAATTTTGACTATAGGCGATTTTCGCTTTAGGGGCTGACTGCGGAACGTAACCCCAGTGTAAGAGGAGACAGACCTCTATATAAAGTAGCCTTTCTATGCCTAAAGAGATGCAGAGTACAGTGAAACTGATTAAAGAGGAGATAAATAAAAGGAGAAAGGATAGTCTCTAGGAGAACAGTCCTTGAGCTGGACTCCAAAGATATGGGTTCAATTCCCGATTCTACCACAGAGTGGAACCATGGATAAAGCACTTTTGGTCTCTCTCAGCTCCCACTCTATGAAAGAGGGTAATACTACTTCCTTTCTTTGACCCTTTTATTACCTTGTCTATTTAAAGTTTTAAGTGCTTTAGGTCAGGGACTTTCCTCTTATGATGTGCCTGTACAGTATCCAGCACAATGGGGAGCTATTCTTGCCATTCTACCCCAGTACAAACAATGACAATTCATAAATTTTAAGCTAAGAAGGGACGATTATGATTGTCTAGATTGACCTCATAATAAAGATAGAAATTCAAAATAATGAATAGTATACAGAACACAAAATCAGGCACCCCAAATTATCCTCTTCACAAGGGGACATTCAATAAAACTGAAAGGCAAAAAAATTGAAATTAATAAAAGAAAACATTTGCTTTTTTTTATTTAACATGTAATCGCCCTGTGAAACTCTTTGCCACTTGATAGTATTGAGGCCAAGACCTTAGGATTCAAGAAAGAATTAGACATTTATAGGGATAATGCAAAAAATCTATAGTATATTAAATACAATAAAAAATGAGAAGGAAAATATACTCTCATATTTAACTAACAAAAACAAACAAACAAGTCCACTGTGGGGTAGTATCTTCCACAGCTTCTGGTACTGGCCATTGTCAGCTACAGGATTACTGGTCTGATCTAGCATCGATCCTACCAATATAAGCAAGTGTGTACCAGTTATAGCACAGCAACAACAGACCTGATGCCTTTGTGACAGGGAGGTTTACTTTTACTCCCAAATCTCCTACTGTTTTTGTATAGATTGTTCGTGCACGTTGTGTTGTTTTTGTAAAATGTAACTTACAGAATCTTTGAAAATCCACAAACTACAGGTCCCCTACAATTTCCATTTGAAATACACAATCACTTATCAGCATGTGTAAGCCACGAAGAAATAAAGTATATGCCCTATACTGAATATAATAGTTTCCTCTGTGATCGCCTACCCTGTCAAATAGAGTCATAGAATTTAAAGCCAGAGGGACCACTAGATCATCTTGTCTGACCTCCTTTATAGCAGAGACCACTACCACCCAAACACTAACCCAACAACTGAAATGAGACCAAAGTATTACAACTCACAGAAGACTAGACTATTATGAGCAACAGCAGAGAATAGAAGGGCCCAAAGCACACCAATGCCCGAGGACCCTGCACTAGCAGGGAAAATGATTAAGTGAGATATACCCAGATAATCCTAGCTTTAGCCAATGATTTTAGTTTATTGTTCATTTATTGTATAATGCTATGTTGTATATAACCATTGTATGCTAAATAGAGTACAACTGTAGGATTATAGAAGTAAAAGGACTGGTTTACACTACAAAATTAGGTCAACGTAATTTAGGTCAACCTACAGCCACTGCAGTAATTCAATTGGCTGTTGGTGTCTACACTACCCTCCTTCTGCCTGTGAAACACATCCTCACCAGGAGCACTTGAACCAACTGAAGTGGGGCATTCTGAGGCCCTGACAGCCATGCGGGGCTCACAGCTGAAGCTGGGGTTACTTACATTGGCCCTACAGCCAATGTAAGTAACGCAATGTCTACATCAGTGGCTCTCAAACCTTTTTTACTGGTGACCCCTTTCACGTAGCAAGCCTCTGAGTGCAATCCCCTTTATAAAATTAAAAACACTTTTTAATATATTTAACACCATTATAAGTGCTGGAGGCAAAGCGGGGTTTGGGGTGGAGGTTGACAGCTCGCGACCCCCCCCATGTAATCACCTTGTGATCCCCTGTTGGGGTCCCGATCCCCAGTTTGAGAACCCCTGATCTACATGGACACTGTGTTGCCCTAAATACACGGAGATAACTCCATTTCCACAAGAGACGTAGGGCTTATGTCGGTGTATAGGGCACTTACATCGGCAGGAGCAAGACTGTAGTATAGACACTGACACAAGTTAGGTCGACCTAACTCTGTACTGTAGACCAAGCCTGAGATTGATCAGTAGTTAGAAGGTGTAGACGTCATTAAGCCTCACCCTAGGTAACTCGGGAGGGTGGAAGGCCACTAAGTGTCAATGAAGCCTTCCTGCACTAGGCCTAAGTGAACCAAACTCTATCCTTCCATGTTTAAACTCTAATCAACCTCAAAAGCCAGGTGCAATTGGAATATGTAAGCAACCAGTTATCTGTGTGCAACCCCCTGCTCAAGCGGTAATAAAGAGGCTGCATGTTTCTGGCTGAAGGGAAAAAGGACAAGATAACAGTTTAAAGAAGTTACTAACAAGCTAGGCTTATAGCTGCCAAGAATGACTTAACTATTACCAGGGATGGGAGGGGTAGAGGGAGGAAGGGGGGGAGAAAGGGAGGGCTAGAGGGGAAAGGGGGGAGGGTGAGGCTTAACTGCAAAATGTATAAAAGAAGAAAAACTGTTCCTGTTAATGTGCTTGATCTGAGACGTGCCTGTCTCCTAGCACCGCTTTGGGATCCCAAATAAACTTTGTTTGCTTCTCCACCTGGTGTGTTTATTGACGCGAAGCACACCGGGCAACGGACCCGCTGTTGCTTTGCCTCGGGCACTCTGTGCTGGCAACAGTTTTGGCGCCCAACGTGGGGCTCGAGGCTGAAATTTAGCCTTGCCCGGACCCCTCTCGGAGGTCGACAGATTGCGGCGATGACCGACGCCCAGCGCGCACCGGTGACTTTACCGGGGGCCTCGGCGGAGACGTGGTTTGGTTGACCCCGGAGGGCACAACGGTGCAACGCGCTCGAGTAGTGGAGAAGCAGCTGCGGGCGACGGTGGGGAACCGGTCCCATGGATAGGGCGACGGTGCAGAACCGGACCCTTGGATAAGGTAGGAACAGTCCAGTGGGGACTTTATCTGTCTTGACCTGGGGACGCCCAGTGTCTACCTGTTATGACCTGGGGACGCCCAGTGTCTCCCTATGGGGCAGGGACAGAGTATGGCAGGCAGGGTAAGGTGTACACCCTTGGAATGCATTCTGGTGAACTGGAAAGTGTTTGGATCGGATCCGTTGGTTAAAAGTAATCTGAAAAGGTTCTGTACAGTAGACTGGCCTCAATATCAGCTAGAGGACCAGGAAAGGTGGCCACCGGAAGGATCACTTAATTATAACACGATCCTTCAATTACTTCTGTTTTGTCAGCAAACGGGTAAATGGAATGAACTTATGTATGTACAGTTGTTTATGTTGCTAAGAGATAGGTTAGATATTTTGCAAAAGTGTAATTTGACTCCGACAGGTTCGGTAGTAGCTACTGTTAGTCCCCAGAACCCCCCCACAGCTGTAATGGCAGGTCCGGTGTCCCCTTCGGCTATCACACCCCCACCATATAAAGACAAGGTGTCTCAGGTCCCAGAGATTGCCCCCTCGGTGGAATTTTATCCGTTGATCACTGAGACCATAGTGTCCAGACATGGCTCAGATAGGAATCAGGCCACTACTGTGCAGGTTTACACCCATGTGCCTTTTAACCCGGTGGACCTAGCAGCCTTTAAGGCACAGGCAGGGGAATTCTCTACGAACCCAAGCAAGTCTATCTCGGTCTTTGAAGGGTGCCTGGCTAGCTGTAAGCCTGACTGGGATGATTGTAATGTCCTTATGCGGACCCTGCTGTCTGAGGCGGAGCGTAATCAGGTTGTGTCTAAAGAAAAGGAAAAGAGGCAAGCGAAAATGATGGTCGCAGCAGTACAGGCCGGTGGCAGGGGAAAATTCCAGGAAGGTGGAAGGGGCCGGGGAATGAGAGGACGTGGGCGCCCTGGCTCACAGGAAAGGCGTCTGGGTCGCAACCAGTGTGCCATATGCCGGAAGGAGGGACATTGGAAAAATGAGTGCCCCAAAAGGGAAGCTACCCCTATAATGACAGTGAAGGATCAAGAATAGGGGTGTCAGGGAAGATGGACTATCCTGCCCCTGGAACCCCAAGTAAAAATGCGGGTGGGAGATTCGGACATAGACTTTTTAATAGACTCTGGAGCTGCACAAACCGCCGTAAATCAACCCCTGCAGATGCCTGTGTCAGAGTCCCTCACTGTGGTGGGTGCCACAGGGAAAGGAACCAAGTGCCCAGTATATGCCCCAGCGGAATGTGCTTTGGGAAACAGAACTCTATCTCACAAACTGGTTTACCTCCCTGATTGTCCAACACCTCTACTGGGACGGGACCTGCTTTGTCGCTTAGGAGCCACCCTGCATTTCACCCAAGATGAAATAACCCTCACCTTACCCCCAGAGAATGCCTGGATAATGACCCTTGAAATTGAGCCCTCAGCTTTGCAAGCCCCAGAGTGGAGCCAGTGGGAAGACAAAAGGAGGGTTAAAAAGCAGCTTTGCTGGACAGTGTTGGCCCAGGGATTTAAAAATTCCCCCACCCTTTTCGGCCAGGCCCTGGCCAGAGACTTGGAGGAGTGGGACAATGAGGACAGGGTCCTCCTCCTGCAATATGTGGATGACTTGTTAATGGCTGCTGTGGGTCTCATCCCTTGCCTTAAAGCCACTGTAAGCCTCCTGAACTTTGTTGGACTCCTCAGTAGTGGGTGTGCTCGTCCTGGTTTGTTGCTCCAAAGCTCTGTATAGAAGTTATTTTACTGGAAGGGTGCATAATGACAATGTGTATGTGTTCATTGTTGGGAAAAGGTGTATGAGTGAAGAATGGAAGTTTCCTTTGTAAGTTAAAAGAAGCCAAGAAGGAGAGAAGGAAAAAGAACAGAACGAGTTAACTGAGGAAAAAAATACAGCTAGCAAGCTCAGTCCAAAGATAAGATGCTGGCACCATCCAAGGACACTGCCCAGAGCTAAGACTTGGCCGACAGCCAAGAAAAGGGGGGGCCTGAATGTGCCCAAGCACCCATGAGATCTGCAAAACATTGCCAGGCATTAATGAAATGTGTTAGGTTTCTTTTCTCACAGATAAAAGAAGTGCTACCCAAAGACCCTAGCAGCCCTGCAATTCATTGAAACAAGGAGACCGAGTCTACGTAAAGTCCATCAACGAAAAACTGCTTTGGCTCCACAGTGGAAAGGCCCTTTCCAAGTCCTGTTCACCACCAACACCGCTGTGAAGTACCAAGGACTGCCCATCTGGACCCAGGCTTCTCACTGTAAAAAGACCCCTCCACCTCGGGAGGACTCTCCGACTGATGATAAGCCTATTTAAAGACAGGGTGATGTGCTAGTAACCTCTCCCCTGTATGATGCTGAACCACACTGTTTCAGGAAAAGAGAAGAAGGAACACTTGCTTCATTGAAACCACAAAGTCCAGGAATTCCTGACTACAAAAGACATTAAGAACTGACCCTGGTGAAGAAACAAAGAATTATACGCTGGCAGGGAGGCTCTTAGACCCCTGGCCTCCCAGGTACAGGCTAAATGTCTAGTCTGCCAAAAGAACAACCCTCGACCAGGAGTGTCAGTGCCACCAGCCACTCTGGAACCTACCCCAGGCCCAGGGCTGGTTTGGCAAATAGACTTTACTGAGTTCCCCCTGACCCAAGGATTCAAATACCTTTTCGTTTTGGTGGCTCGATTCAGCGGATGGCCTGATGCCTTACCCCTTGTTTTGCTCCGCATTCGCGCTCTCCCAAAGGGCAGGTTAGGGCTCAGTCCCTTCGAGATTATGTTTGGAAGGGCATGGCCTATGAACGGTACACCGGTTCTGGCAGGGAAGTGGGAAATGGGGTGTGGCGTTTTATCTCAGTACATGTGCTCTCTGTCTGCTGTTCTCTGTTCTCTCCACAGGTATACCAGAGATTTGCAGCCTCTCCCGCTGGACGCCCCTGTCCACTCCTTGCAGCCAGGCGATTCCGTTCTCCTTCGGACCTGGAAGGATGAGCCTCTCCAAGAGAAGTGGAAGGGACCCCACACCGTCCTGCTGGTCTCCCACACAGCAGCAAAGGTCAAGGGACACAAGAACTGGATTCAATCACTCCCGTCTGAAGGCAGTGCCCGCTCCTGAACGGTGGACCGTCCAGCCTACGGAAAAGGACTACCAGCGACGACCTGAGACTTAAACTGTTATTCAAAAGACAATAAGGCCTGCTGGGAATGCCCTGTGGTCTCTTTGGACAGTCGCAGCGCACTCCCCGTGAAAACTCTAAGCGTTGGTTGTGTTTACTCTCACAGGGCCGGCCTAACCTGGTGGCCTGGCCCTTTTGTTTTTAATCTGCCTACTATTGGTAATTGATATTTTGTGGGTATTTGGGGAATTGTAATTGTTAGGCCCTAGGGTCACCTGCCCAGCATGAGTTCAGGTCCAGGGTCTGCCACAGTGGTACTCTTTGCCATAGGGACACTCCTTTCGTTACCTCCTGTTTCCCCCAGGCACATGTGGGATGGAAAGGGATCCCTACTAACTTGGAAACAAACACATATGAGTCCTTGAAGGTTTGCTTTGCCCAAAAGTTTAACCTCTCTAACTGCTGAGTATGCTCCCAAATCCCGCACCACGCAGCAGGGTTACCCTGGAGGGTGGTCCCCCAAAATTGGTCAGATATCTGTTGGGGATGGTTCAGTAGGGGAAGAAATACCTCGGGTACCCCCTTGTCACAAAACTGTACCATTGAATCCCAGTATGCATTAAGGGACAACCCCTGGCTGCCCCAGGCAGCGTAAATCTTTGTATGCCACCTCAGAGCCCATTAAGGAAGAAGCTTATGTCCCAGAAAACTCACAGGACATTAACAAGCACATCCTGTCGGCCGAACAGGCTTTCAAGCAGTGGAAGGCCCAGGAAAGGAAACCCACAGTTTTCAATTCCCTTTGAAGTTGTTTGCCCAACCTAGGAGGACTGGGGGGTGGCCTTGTGCGTCTCCTCCTCACTGGTGTGGTATTGTGCCTGGTCACCCTCCTCCTAATTGCTTGTTTTAAAATGCTCCTCCGTAAGCTTTGTGCCCCCCGTTCCTCAAAAATCCCGGCATACCCTCTCATTAAAAACCCCAGCTTCATAGCACTTAATCATATCTTGTCCACAGAATATGAGAAAACTCAGCCAAAAGCTTGTTGAGTATTCTCAAAGGAGGGAGTTGTAGACGTCATTAAGCCTCACCCTAGGTAACTCGGGAGGGTGGAAGGCCACTAAGTGTCAATGAAGCCTTCCTGCACTAGGCCTAAGTGAACCAAACTCTATCCTTCCATGTTTAAACTCTAATCAACCTCAAAAGCCAGGTGCAATTGGAATATGTAAGCAACCAGTTATCTGTGTGCAACCCCCTGCTCAAGCGGTAATAAAGAGGCTGCATGTTTCTGGCTGAAGGGAAAAAGGACAAGATAACAGTTTAAAGAAGTTACTAACAAGCTAGGCTTATAGCTGCCAAGAATGACTTAACTATTACCAGGGATGGGAGGGGTAGAGGGAGGAAGGGGGGGAGAAAGGGAGGGCTAGAGGGGAAAGGGGGGAGGGTGAGGCTTAACTGCAAAATGTATAAAAGAAGAAAAACTGTTCCTGTTAATGTGCTTGATCTGAGACGTGCCTGTCTCCTAGCACCGCTTTGGGATCCCAAATAAACTTTGTTTGCTTCTCCACCTGGTGTGTTTATTGACGCGAAGCACACCGGGCAACGGACCCGCTGTTGCTTTGCCTCGGGCACTCTGTGCTGGCAACAAAGGGATGATTATGTATTAGGCATTTCAGCCCTCCTTACTTGGATACAAGACCTATAGGCTAAGGCCTGTAAGATTCTAGCTTAGCTATTTTAGGCCGTAGAGATAAGAAATATTGACATAAGTAAGTGACCGAAGAATAACCCGATGCCATAAGATGATGGGAAAAGATGTACCAAGGGGTGAAATCGTGAAAAATTAGAAAGATTAATTTTAGATGACAAAAATGCTCTAGAGGCACATTTTTCTCTAATACCTGCCTTAACCACAGGCTACAGGTTTTGTGTCAATGATAAAAGGAACTATACACAACTTATAGAAAACCTCATGTTTTGGGGACACCAGGCCAATAAGGAAAAAGAGGGCTGACACTTTTGTATACATCTGCAGAGCATAGGCATAGTCAAAAAAAATCAAATTATTAAAAGGGGGTGCCCAGATTGGGAAAATTCAGCTCCCTATGGGAAACTCCATCAGGAACTATCCCTCTACTGATGACCAATCCATGAGACACCCCATCAGACCCTAACAGTATCTAGGAAGATGTGAGTACAACTGTAGCTAGAATGTGTGTGGACATATATCTAGGATTTATATATGCGGTGATATTCATAATTGTGCTGGTAACTTTAATAAAATTGATAAAAGATAGTAGCACTTGTTCTTGTGATTGTATATGCTACTTTCCTTGGCCTTCATGTGTTCCTATGTGCTCTAGATTTGAAACAACAGGCAGAGGTAACTGTTGAATTTGATACTGTAGCCGCCAAAGCTGAACCCACAGATATTGTAATACAAGATCACTAAATTTACTTTAAATAAAAATAAAAGGCTACATGGCAAATGAGACACACACACGCTGCACAGGAAGGCAAAAACCCACAGAGCTCACTGCAAATCTGATCTGGGGGAAAATTTCTTCCCGACCACTCATAAGACAATCAATTAGATCCTGAGCATGCGAGCAAGAATTAGCCACCCTCTCCCCCGAGAGAGAGAATGCACGGTGCCACCTCAGAACCCTCCAATGTCCCATCTGCAGCTATGGCCATCTCCTGATGATTCAAAGGAAAGACATTAAAAAAAAACCCTCTCAGAATACGGGGGGGGGGGGGGGGGGGGGAAGGCTGAAACCGTAAAGTACAAGCTTTAGGAACCTAGGACATAAACCAAAAGTGAGCCCCAGGGCTGTTGAGCCTACTCCAAGTACTGATGATGCAGGGTGCTGAGTTTCACCTTTGATTTCAATGGGGGTAGCATCTCACAATTGAAAGTTATTTGTGTGTTCACACGAAGTGGAAAATGGACAAGTGTTGAACACGTTGCCCAGCTCTGAGTGTTCCTTTGACTCATATGTAATGACTGCTTACTTTTTTTTGGCAGATCCTCATTTTATGGCCTATGAAAATCTTCAGACTTAGGAAGTATCTTTCTTACCCTTCCTATATACAGAATCATAGACTTGTAGAACTGGAAGGAACCTCGAGAGGGTACCTAGTCCAGACCCCTGCACTCAAGGCAGGACTAAGTATAAGAACATCCCTGACACGTGTTTGTCTAAACTCTCTTAAAAAATAAAAAATCTCCAATGATGGAGATTCCGCAACCTCCCTAGGAAATTTATTCCAGTGCTTAACCACCCTGACAGTTAGGAAGCTTTTCCTAATGTCCAACCTAAATCACCCTTCTTGCAATTTAAGTCCATTGCTTTTTGTCCTATCCTCAGAGGTTAAAGAGAACAATCCTCCTCGTAACAACCTTTTATGTATTTGAAAAAACTTATATTCCACCTCAGTCTTCTCTTCTCCAGACTAAACAACCCAATTTTTTCCCATCTTCCCTTCTAGGTCATGTTTTAAATCTTTTTTGTTGCTTTTCCCTGGATTTTCTCCAATTTGTCCACATCTTTCTTGAAATGTGGCACCCAGAACGGGACACAATACTCCAGCTGAGGCTTAATCAACGTGGAGTAGAGCAAAATAATTATTTCTTGTGTCTCACTTACAACACTGCTGCTAATACATCCCAGTTTGATGTTTGCTTTTTTTGCAAGTGTTACACTGTTGACTCATATTTGTGATCCACTATGACCCCCAGATCCCTTTCCACAGTACTCCTTCCTACGCAGTCATTTCCCATTTTGTGTGTGCAATTGATTGTTCCTTTTTTCCTTCCTAAGTGGAGTACTTTGCATTTGTCCTTATTGAAGTTCATCTTATTTACTTCAGACCATTTCTCCAGTTTGTCCAGATCATTTTGAATTTTAATCCTATGCTCCAAAACTCTCGCAACCCCTCCCAGCTTGGTATTGTCTGCAAACTTTGTAAGTTTACTGTCTGTACCATCATATCAATCATTGTTGAAGATATTTAAACAGAACTGGACTCAGAACTGATTCCTGTCAAACCTCTCTCAATATGTCCCTCCAGCAGGACTGTGAACCACTGATGACTACTCTGTTGGAATGGTTTTCCAAGTTATGCACCCACCTTATAGTTGCTCCATCCAGGTTGTATTTCCCTAGTTTGTTTATGAGAAGGTCATGCGAGACAGTATCAAAAGCCTTACTAAAGTCAAGATTCTCACATCTGCCGCTTCCCCCCCCATCCACAAGGCTTGTTACCCTGTCAAAGAAAGCTATTAGGTTGGTTTGACATGATTTGTTCTTGACAAATCCATGCTGACTGTTACTTATCACCTTATTCTCTTCTAGCTGTCTGCAAATTGATTGCTTCATTAAGTAGTAAATGCAGTCCTCTCAGTAAGAAAGGAACTTCTTGAAGTTGCATATGTTCTGCTTAACCTGCATATCAGATATGTTGTTTTTGCAAAAATATCTATGGTAGTATACACCACCCTCTCTTATAGGTCCTCCCCCCCCCACCCGCCGCCCTTTATTTAAGTTTATCTCAGCAGAGAAAGAAATATTTGTTTAAACAAGTTTTGGGGGTTTTTAAATGGATGTTGTTCCAGTGATGTGCAGTAGACAGTTATTGATGATATAATGCTTGTAATAGGATATTCAGAATATTTTACATTGTTTACAGTGTAGTCTGTACGGGAAATCATTTATATTATACATTATGTTTCTTAGATATAGGTGACGGGAAAAATTTCAACATAAAAAATGGCACCCATTTTTACCTGGTTTACATTCGTAGAGATCACAGCACTCCCCTGGCTTCCCTGATGCTTTAGAAACCAATATATTCAAGTAGCCTGGTTGGCAAACTTTCCTCAAGCAACCTGCAGGGTTGCACACACAGCGGCTTGGAAGTGGACAGCATTCCCCTGGAGGAGCATAACCTTCAATCAAAATGGAATCTTCTGGACAGCGAGGAGAAAACTGGACCTCACAGCGGGCCTTGGAACAGTCAGGTTTCTCTTCTGAAAAGGAGAGAGAAATCAGCATACTGCGTATGTCAGTAAAAAAACTGTCCGGATGTTTAAGCTCCACAGCTCTGCTTTGACAAGCCTGAAGGCTATTATCCTTGCAGGTGATGTGCCACAAGAAAAATAAGGATTGGCTAACATCAACCAAGCTTAACAGCAGCACTGGGATCTACTAAGGTAGTAATATAATTAGAGAGATGATGATAAATATATGTTCAATATATTTTACTAACTCTTTATTTGCCTTTTTTATTCTTTAGTACTGCAGAATGTAGTGAAACTAAATGTTGATTTGGCTCTGATAATAAAAAAAAATACAACCCCTCTCTCTCTCACTGTAGATAAGCCTGGTAACAATGCCTATAGTTAATGTTGTCTAAGTCTTTCCATACTTAAAACTGGTTTTCAGTAGCTGATAACTTTGTGAACTTCAGCTGTTTGAACTGAAATTTCGCATGCTGGTGTCTGTCTCAGGTTAATTTTTAAGTTTCAGCAAAAACAGTTCAGCCATTTCCAAGATAGGAAAAAATAAGCTATTTTGCCCATGTTAAAAAAATCATACAAACTGTTTCATTAAGAAGCTCTGAAGCCTCCATGCTTTGGAGCAGAGATCTGAAATTTGGCTGGGGGAAGAGGGGTCATTCTGGTATCAGGAATGTG